>NC_142011.1:96890030-97147530 GCF_049901735.1 Notechis scutatus | reverse complement strand
AGAAGCCTGATGATGGCAGATGAGATTCTGCCGAAAAGTTGCTACAACTTTAAAAGCACAACTATAATGACGTGGGAAAATACTCGAACAAAGCTGAATACCATACATACAAACACACACACACACACACACACACACACACACACACATACACACACACACACACACACACACATATATATATATAATCTCTCTCTTTGTCTTTTTATCTCTGTTTCTCATCTCTCTCTAATGACTATATATATTCTCTCCCTACCTCTTTCTTTGTATCATCTATATCTTTATATCATGTACTATATCTGCCTGCCTGCCTGCCTGCCTCTCTCTCTCTCTCTCTCTCTCTCATCTCCTGTCCTTGCATTGCTTTCCATGTGAGCGTGAATTCTGATGAGATGTTTGAGGGGAGGAGATTACTTTGCTGGTAGATAAATGATGGGTGTCTATAACAATGAAACTTGATAAGCACTATGCTAGAGGTGAGTCTTAGTATCATTTTCATGATTCCCTTTGACAATTACTACAGGAAAATATTGATTTATGGAAATGAGTTATCCTACTTTCTCAACTGCATAAGTCCCAAGTTAGCAATCAGACAATCAATAATTAAAAAGAGGCAAATGAATATAATTTAATAAGAGGATCAGCAAAAAGGAAGGGGATCATATCCCAAGCTGAAAGCAGTTAGGACAAAGACACATGGAAGCAAAAAGATCGGGTGTGCCCACTAAATTATGCTGGATGGATGCTGACTTAATTATTAACTATGATTGGATTTAGTTATCTTTCTAAAGATTGGCATATTTGAATTATTGAATTCTCATCACTAAGTTCACATATAACATTAAGTCATAATCCTTGGTTTACAAAGCACAATAATATGTTAAATTATAACCAAGAAAAAAAAAATCATGTTTTTGATATCACATGTGAATATAGCATCTTGTAATATAGCATCCTGTAACAGAGTATACAAGACCAATAGCTGTTGAGAACTGATAAAAATAGAACTGGCAACATATGACTGATATATTTCAATGAAGCACAAGTGTAGCTTCCCTTGCATAGCATTTAGGAGCACCAAAGTGTCCATAGACATCTCCCTTGGCACCTGATAGGCATTTTATCTTACTTGACTTTGTACATTTTCTACATAATTATTATAACTTCTATATAATTATTATAAGTTCAAAAGTTGGAACATTACAAATCAAATTGCCAGCATCTACCATTGTCCTTAGTCTGAAGAATGTCTCTGTTGTCATCATCACCAGTTCTAATTATTAATGAGAAGGAAATGAGAAAGTGTTTGCACATAGCAGAAAATTAGCTTTTGCAAGACTCTGAAAAGGAGATAGAAATCCGACTTTTTTTAGCAAGAAATCTTACAGCAGGTAGGTTCCTCTGGAAGCTTGATAAGGGACAATAATTTATTTGGATACTAATGCAGTGAACCTCTCACTCTTGCTCAGACCTAAATATTTGTAGACTGCAGTTAACCTTATATTACATAAATGTCTTCACTCTTCTATATTCTTATTCTCAGGAAACTGAATTACCTAAGTGTCAGAGTTCCTGAAATTGCTTGCCCTTCATAATTGAGGAATATGTTCTTAAAAGTGTGCAGCAGGTTTATTATACTCATGACTCTGTCATGAATCGGGTCTTCCTTTGAAGATCTAAAGATATAGATGGTCTCATTGCTTGAGGATTCTTAAAATACAGTAAACAGGACCTATTTCCTTAGGGATTTCAAGTTGAGCTAAGCCAAAGCATTTTCAGAAGAGAATTACCCATTTTCCTATTACCTTCCAATTCTCCATAACTTGGAGTTGAGTGGATCTCTAACTTTATCTCACAATGACTTGTCTTGTAGTGCAAATGGCAAAGCATTCTGACTGGATATTTTCTTTCAGTAATTGTTTTAAAAGTTCTCCCATTCATCTGTTAGAACAGCTGTTTTTACATTTGAGTCTCATATTTGATTCTAAATTTAATTGTGACTGTTTAACTGTGTTCCTCCCTCATACAAGTTTTACTTTGAATACTTTAGGTTTATTTTCTAACTGACAAATCAAGTCTTAGAAAGACAGTTATATTTATTTGCAATTGAAATTCAGAAACCGCAGGAAAATGGAACTTAATACTTCTTATAAGAATAAGCTTCACACACTTTCTGAGGAAGATATTTTCTTTGAATTGATATTTTCAACTGAGTTTTGTAGCAGGAACTGAAGAATGTAAAAAGAACAATGGAGGTAAAATAGCTGCATTTGAAAGGACAAGCAGTATTAGTGATGTAAGAGAGAGGGACTAAAAACAAAATATTTAATGATTGTGCTTGAAGGAACATGGGTATGGAAAAAAGAGAAAACAAAATTCCTTCCTCCCTCCCTCCCTCCCTTCCTTCGAATGAACTTTTGTACCTGAAGTTGCATTATATTTAATACATGTAGCCAAATGTTTATTACTAGATACTTGCTTTCCTGTGTACGATAGTAGTAAGCAATGCACAAAGCTATGTAATTGATTTGCTTTTAGTTTAATATGTTGTGGGAACCTATCTAATCTGGGTTTAGTCAGTAAATCACCATTTAAGCATGATATATTTAGTAGGAAATTACATTCTTCTATGTATTCTTTTTTTTCATCCAAAATGATTCAAACACAACTTTGATATTACTTATGGTCACAGAGATTCCTTACATAACCTTTTTTGGTGGGACAATAAATTGCTCATGTTTTTAAAAAAAATATCAGAGAAGCTTTCCTACATTAAATGGAAAGTGGGACAATTTTGAAATTTTTGTTTGCTAAATTACATAGGATGGATGATATTAATGTGTTCCAGCACTTAATTGTAGTTACCTTTGGCTGTTATGGGCCTTTAAAAATTCAAATAGATTAAAGGTAAAGAATAAACATACTGTTTAGCTAAGAGCTTTGTAATTAGTGATAATAACATCAATTCTGTCAACAGAGTTTGGAGGATGTTGGCCCTTAAATCTTAAGGATAATAACTCTGAGAATTTGATTATTTTTATACACTTTACTGAAATCCAATTTCTGTTTTTTTATGTGACTAAAATGGAATAGAAGGTGTTTTGATCTCCACAATTGGAAAAATTTTCTGCAGCAATTGAATTAAATGGTTTATTAATCTCTGTTACTGTGGCAGAAGATTCTTGTTAATTTGGAAATGCTGTATTGAATTTCGCTTAACTTTTACATGGTCCTTGACTATGATACCATGTCTGGAAAAAGTATTAAACCTCTTGGAGTATGTCTTACTTCTGGGAGAAATTGGTTGCTTCCAATTCACTCATAGAAATTACATCTTCAGATGGATTGTAATTAGGAATTTATTTTGCTATATGAGGTTAATACTGTGTTGAAATTAAAATAAGGACATCAGAAAGCAGTAAAGTTTCCATGATCATGTAAAATAATTGTACCACTGAAAAAGATTTTAGAGTACTTTAAAAACAAAGATTGAAATTTTTTTGTATAGATAGATTAGACACTCTCACCCACATAACAAAAACACTTTGCATATATGTAACAAGTACATAGAAAAGAAATGTTTGTGAATTTGACCATATTTACGGTATGAATGAAGATTGTAATTCTCCATTTTTCCTGGGCAGCTTCTAATCCATAACAGTTTCTTGGCAGAACAAATACAATATATTTCTCTCCAAACTAAGAATAGGTTTGAATTTGGCCAAACAGTAATATTTCTTGGCTTGATATAAGGCAAATGAACCAGAAATACTTTAAGATTTCTTCAGGTATGGGTAATTGGAACATAAATGTATCTATAGATATGATACATGGATCAAATTTTTCCAACCTTGGACCGAGCAAATATACTCTTCCTGTAAGTAGATATGGTATTTTAAGAACATCATGAAGCCTTGTAACCAACTGTAATAATTTAAATGGAAGGGAACAGACATCACTAGAGTTGGATAACCATATAACACAGCAGTCACATTATTTCAAGTAATAATATTTTTTCTTAATTTCAAGGTTTTTTTAATTATTTGGAAGCAATGGTCATATCAATATGAATATTTAAGGCTTTATTTCAAGGCAGTACAAGAAAATAATAGCATGAGAATGCTGAAATAGGCAGCTATTTAAATCAAATAGATAAAGAAAGAAAGAAAGAATACTGAAGAATTTAATATAAACCATAACAGAAGTCAAACATAAGAGAAAAATATCCAGAAATATAAGAAGAAGGGAGGAAGGGAAGGGAGGAAGGAAGGAAGCCAATCAGGGAATCTCAGAAATGATGGTAATGAATAGACTCTTTCAAAGTCAGCATGTAACACTCTACCAATTATTTCTGCATCCTAGTTCTATTCCATAGTGATAACTAGCTTTGATAGGCTCTGAATCCTAATTAAGTGCACCTGTTGTGCAGTGGTCTTATCTCATCTACTGGATTGTACTAAAGACAAGGAGGACAAGTGTACTTTGCCATTCTGTCAAGAGTGAGATCATCAAGATTCGTGATGATGATGATGATGATGATGATGACGACCATATACATTCAGTCATGCCTGACTCTTGGTGACTATGGACCAGGTCTTTCCACATCTTCTGACCTTGCTTTACTTCTTAAAGTACATGCATATAAGAAAACAAGTATATATTTCTATTTAGATTCTCCTCACCAATCTCCTATGGTACTATCAGTATATTATTATTAGCATATTATTATGCTAATAATAATTATATTATTATTAGCATATTTCAAGGGCCAGAATGGATCAATGATTTTTGGGTGGGGTGGGGTGTGGGGGAAGCATCCACATGTGCTCAGGAGGATAAGCTGGATGGTACAGATCATCCTGTTGGTATCTAGAAACACCATCATATTGACGATTATTTTGTATGTGACAGTTTTTTGAAAAGAAGAACAACCCTGAGTAATTATTTCTTGAGAATGATACGGTCTCAAAATTCCAAAGTAATCACCTATCTATGCAGAAGGCTGACCATTCATTTCATTGTTACAACTGTATACAATGTGTAAGGATTTTCAGAATGCAAAAGCAACCAAAACACATTTCTTTTAACACAGGCAACTGACAGCTAAAGCTTACGTTTTACTTCCTCTCAATGTTAGTTTTTGTTCATATCTGATAACAGTGATGCTTTCATGTCTGCCTCTGCTTAATGAAAGCAGCTATCTCTCAGATCTTCTACTGATGTGAATTCACAAGGTTCTTTTGCTTTAAATGCAGCTTAGCTGACGAGCTTTGTCACCCGGATCTTGCTCCGTGAAGTCAGTGGAGGTGGGAAAACATCTTATTTTCCTTTTCTGTGTCAGACATAGAGATTCAAATTAGATTTTTTTTCCCCAGCTGCCATATGGTGATAAATGTATGAAATCTTTGAAGAATTCAATAGACTTTTCCTTTTGCCAGGAAATATGTGGCACTTTCCCAATCTCAGTTCCGCTTTATTTTATTTTATCTTATATTATGTATTTATAAAATGTTATGCCACCCATTTACCTGTAAGTTTACTTTATTGTCTTCCAACAGTGGTCCCATGTCAGTCACTAGAAAAATTAAGTGGGATCATCCATGGAAAACAAAATGAATTTTGCTTCATTTTGCTTCTTGAGACTTTCCTAATGTAGGTACATCTCCTTTCCTACCTTCCCAAGACATTTGATATTTATGTCTGAAATAGAAGCTTCTTGTAATAGCAAATTGTTCTAAAGTCAATTTTATATGAAAAAATGGAAATATTTAAGCACTCTAGTTATACCGTCATGGCAAAAAATGAGTAATCCATGATCTCAGTATTACATGTGAAAATGCAGACTGTTTCTTCCCTCTTTAGATAAACCTCAGAGTGCCATATAAAAAAATTAAAAAGCTTTAAAAAGTGTAAAGAAATTCTCACTAAAATAATGTAAAAACTGAAAATGTTGAACCCCCACCCTTAAATGACATTTATGATCTTACTCCCTGACCATTCTATCCCTAACACCAAGATACTGTAGGTAGGCATCAAAAGCTATTCTTTTGCTGTAATTGGTGTATAATGGGACAGCCCATCTTCTTCTCTGATGAATGCCTAGAATCACTTAACCCTCTATTTACAACTCTCTGCCTTTGCCATTTGTTATGCCGTGCTCTCTTTATGTTGAAAGTTAAGCTTGTAAAGATTGCTTAATTTGCTATGAAAGATCATACTTCCATGCATTGCCGTTAGTATGAGAGCTGCTGATTATCGAATATGTCTCAGCAGGTGCGAACCTACAAGCAGAAACTTTGGGCTCCTGCAAGTAATACTGTGCCAATTTATCCCTTTTACTTGTGCAGGCAAAACATTTTTTCTTCTCTTCTTTCACATAAAGGAAAACTTCCAAATTATTTTATTGGAAGGTAAGAAATGTGTTGCTGATCTTAATAAGTACACACAATGACTGAGAGGAGCTTCTGTTTCTTTTATGATTTTTCAAATGTGTCCTACATTCAGGCACTAGGTTTTTAAAATGTAGGCTTGCAATTTGGTGACTTATGTGTGTGACAAATTCTGTGTCACCCCAGGTGTGAAGGGGGTTATTGTAAAAGTGGAATATTGCTCTGGCTTGAAAATGGAAGAAAATCAATGTTAGATTAGATACATGTCACCTACCTTTGCAATGTGTATTTTCAGTAGAAAGCACATATTTCCTAACTCTTTTATGGGTCTCTTTATAGGTTCAGTCTTCATTGTTTGCTGGGGACAAAAAAGAAAGTGAGGGTTAACATGCACAGTATCAGACCTGCCCCCAAACAATCATTTAGGAAAGCAGACTCTTGATTCCAATTGATTGAAGTGAACTTTTACTAAAGATATTGATTACAGGAAGGTGAGGTGGAAGATGAAGTTCCCACTCACCAATACAAAGAGCCAAATCCCCATCCCTTCTCCCTACATCCAGTCTGTTGCCACCCAAGATGTCAATCATAACCAGTGCGAACAACTCTGGTCTTCTTCACATGTCATCTCCCCTTTGCCCACCATTAGATACACAGGTGTGGATTACCCCAAATGCCTCCTTTGCTTCCTGTCCCTTTGATGGCAGGATGCCAGCAAGTCACCAGGCCAATGAGGGAGATCCTGACACAGTGTGTGAAAATCTGAGTAAGGTGTCTATGCTTGAAAAATCACAAGATTTTTCTTAAAATGGTTGATTATTAAAATTATTTCTTTCCCCTCAGTTGATGGCTGTTGTTTCACTGGCTGAATTCATTCAACATGGTGGCAAATATAGTTAGATTTTATTTTTAGCTCAATGCATTGTATGCAGGCAGCTCATAAGATTATTTCAAGACTCTGGACAATTGGGTTACTTGAGTAAACCACAGCTAAATTAAGGATAAATGACCAAGTCATTCAGTATAGCCGTGTTTTCTATTTTTACCATAACGGGTTAAAAACCAGGTCACAGGGTCAAAATTTATCCTTAGTTCTTTGAACCTAATATATGCCTGTGGATATTGAACATGGAAGAATTCTAGTTTCCAAGGCACACGTGGTTCTTGAAAGAGTGAAGCTTTGAAAGGAAAACAAATATTCCTTTTGGGTCTTACCATTGCTGCTGCTCCTGTCCAAAATATATTAAGAAACATATAAATTAACAAGAAATACAGAAGAGTTGCAGTATTCTGTCTGGAGAGATCTTCTTTTCCTCCTCCTCCTCCTCCTCCTCCTCCTCCTCTTCCTCCTCTCTCTTCCAGGGTTGGAGGTTTGATAGGCTATTATTATTACGACTAATATTAAGATGAAAATAAGTGGGTACTTCTTCCTGATTATTCTTTAGAAAAAAAAACAAACTGGAGTTGACATTTGTTGGCTTACCTTTTGAAATCTACTCTTCCAAACATGTGAAGTGAAAATTATAACTAACTCTAACCACATTAACTAAACTTCCAATTTTTAGACACATTTTTCCCAATTTTTCATCTTTTACTTTATTGCTAGGTACAATCATGATCTTCACCTAGCACCATTTTTCTGCCAATCTCTCTGTCTAAGGAGGTCAGCAAAAGTCTCCTTGTTAAACATCTGAAAGAACAGATGAATTGTACTATGGAAACCTGATAAAGACTCTCTTTTGTGACACCCTATTCTGCTGTGCATTGTTTCAGAAATAGTTCAGGGCAAGAATTGTGTTTGTTATTTGTTCTAAAAAATTATATGCATGAGCTAAAGATGAGAAGATATATTTTCTACATAGGCATTCACGCTAGCAAAAATGACTTTTCAAGTGTAGTGATTTCTTTTTCTTTTTTCCTTTTAATTAAGTTGAACAATACATGTTTGAGGCCCGGTACTTCTTCCAAAGAATTATTTAAGTCTTGTTTTCTAATCCATTTTATCTTTGAAAACATTTATTTGAATATTGAATAGGTTTGAGAAACTGGTGTTCCTGTGTGCATGAATGTGTGTGAGATGAAAAAAAAATGCTTGAAAGTGCATATTCATTTTTCAGAAATGGAAATTTTCTGACCATTTTGATCTTCTTCTTCTTCTTCTTTTTCTTCAGCGTTTGTCTCGCGCTCTGGCGAGGTCCGCTAATGTCCTTGAGTACTGCTTCCACGCCTCTCTGTCTGCCACGTATGTCGGGTCTGCCTTCGCGATCTCTAGATCGGCCTTGATCGTGTCCATCCAGCGTTGCTTAGGTCTACCACATGGTTTCTGACCATTTTGATGTCCTTGCCAAATAATAAATTGATCAAATTATTAATACTGATTTTTAAAATAAAACAGAATATTCTGTCTAGCTATGAAATTAGAAACCACCCTTCTCTAAGGAACTGAAGTCCAACTATTATAGGACTGAAAGTAAATGAGCTTTTGTATAACAATGGGATTATTTTTGCAACGTTCATTTTATTTCCATTCCAATTTATGCACTTCATTACAGAGCTCTATATATTCTCTGGTGTCCTTCCTACAACCTTCTGAAGAAAATTTCAAGTGCTAATTTTGATATAACACTTTCTGATAAAAGATGTGGCCTAAGAAATGACTGCCACTTCTTTCATGTGTTTCTCATGAATGACATAATGAATTAGTAACATTGTGCTCATTGTATTTATAAACACTGATGGAAGTAGTATCTCTGATGATACCCTAAGATCCAATGGAGAGAATCCTCAATATCTGGTTGGCATCTGACCAATTTTTGTTCCACCACACAAAGATATCTTTTCTAAACACTAAAGGCTGTGGGCAAGATTCTTGGCACATATAAACAATGGTATTTTGATCTTCTCCTTTTCAAACATCCTAAGAAGTATTTCTTGCTTACAGAAACAATTATATTGTGAGAAGTAAATAGTTTGCCATGTGTCACAGTGTGATGGGGTTCTTTGAAGTGAAAGTGTATTGGTTGCAAGGTGGCAACTATCATAGAAAAACAAAACAGTGGAGGCTTTTGTGCCTCTTACTGCATACAGTGACATTATTTACAGCAAATGTTTACATTATTTACAACACAGTTCTAGTGTTGTCCTGATGTCAAGTCCTAAGCCTTCCAGAGTCTATCCGACTTCTTCACCCTTTCTCTTCAACTCCCTCCTCCAGGGGTGGGCTTCAAAACTTTTAGCAATGGGTTCTCTGCCTGGTTGCATGGCCACGGTGAGTGTGGCCTAGTTGACCTCCTGCACCAAGGTGAGGGAGGGCATTTTTGCCCTCCCTGGGCTCCAGAGGCTTTCCTCAAACCTCTGGGAGGGCAAAATGGGCCCATTTCTGACCTTCCCGAACTTAAAGGAGGGCTGTTTTTCATCCTCTCCAAACCTCTATGTGTGCCCTTCAGTTACCTGCATCCAAAATGGGTCATGTGGGGATTCCTGGGAGGGGCGGGGTGGGGTGGGGTGGACAGGTGGGACCAGTCAGGAGTGAGATTTGGGGGTTCTCCAAACTGCAGAGAATCTTAGCTAGGGGTTCTTCCGAACCCCTACGAACTCCCAGCAGTCCACCCCTGCCCTCCTCCATTTCTGGGCTTGTGAGAAGAGAGAGAGAGTGAAAACAAAGGAATAGGCTGGAATTTACTCCATGTAGTTTGACCTTCTCTCTTCTCTTCTGCTGAAGAATTACTATTTCTCTGTTGGGTTAAGAACCTTTCAGGATCTTCTGCTCAGACCTTCCCTAGAGAACAGAGTTTCTCCCCCAGGAGCAGTTCTACTTTTCCTCTTGGATCTTGAGTGAAGCCATTGCCCCTTTCCTGGTTTTGAGTGGAGCTGTTGTCCCTCTGGTTCTTCCCTTCCCTTCTTCCAGACCTTCCTTCTTTCTTCGCAGCCAGGATGTTACAACTGCTCTGCACATTTGACTTCTCTCCTGACTTTTTACTCAAGCCACTCTATGCATAGACTTTTTCTTCTTGTTTCTCTTTCTCCTTCTCTTCTACTTCTGTCTTCTCCTCTTCTCTGTCTGCAAGCTTTAGATTAGATCAGCAGCATATCTCCCAGCAGGGATCTCCATTTCCCAGCACCTATATAGCAGGATGGATCAATGAGGCTACTATCCTGCCATCTCAACACAACAGCATTGACTAGCAGCCAGTCAGTTCATCAGCCTTTGCGATAGCACAGTTGGCCTTCAGGACCAAAAGTTACTTTCCTTTTTGGCTTGTATTTATTGACTTCAGTAGCTGGTTTATGCCCGCAGAACAGCAGCCATGCCAGACTGCAAAACCCATATACCACACTGGGTAAAAGTACAAAGCCCTACTACTACAATGTTCCAAATTGCAAGGTTAATATGGGTTTTTAGTTCTTAGCGAATTTCTTTCCAAAAGTTTATTTAAAACCCACAAGGTATGCTTAATACAGCTTTGTAAAGACTGACTTTAGTATTATTCCATAAAGTCAATTTAGCTACAAATGTTAAAATATACACAAACAAAGGCCATGGCTACCACACAAACAAGGAAATCTGTACACTTGAAAGAAGCATTGGCTGTAGATTTTTTTTCAGATTCAGAAGTCCTTTAGCCTCACTCAGACAAGATTATAACAGGCAAACAGTAGAAGCTTAAGGGCTACTGACATCTAAGCTTCATCCTCTTAGAAGCAGACAAGATGTTTTTGGAGATTAACATTTCCCATTCTCCCTAACCTTTGTGTTGAAACGTTGCGATGAAAGACCAAAATCTTGGAGGAAAAACTTCTAAAAGAGTTCTGTTGCTACCTGCTACTATTTCATAATTTTCTAATCTTTTGGTGGTGCATCAGCTGGGCTGACCCACCAAGATACTTCAAGTATCCGCTGTTCCCAAGGCCAATAGATTGTCCAATAAATCTAGTTTCACTTCCAATATGACGCCAGGTCATTTCCTGATTCCAGCTTTTCCCCTTTGTGTAAGTACAGGTAGTCCTCGACATATGACCACAACTGAGCAATTTCCGTTGCTAAGCAAGACTGTTGTTAAGTGAACTTTGTCCCATTTTACAACCTTTCTTGCCACCGTTGTTGAGTGAATCTCTGCAATTGTTAAGTTAGCAACACAGTTACCAAGTGAATCTGGCTTTTCCGTTGACTTTGCTTGTCATACAGTCACTAAAAGTGATCACATGACCTCAGGACACTGCAACTGTCATAAATGCATGCCATCTGCCATATGTCCAAATTTTGATCACAGGACCATAGGGATGCTGCAGCAGACTCTAAAAGATCTAAAAGCAGACATTAAGTATTAAAATTGTCCATGTTACTTTTTTCGGCACTATTGTAACTTTGAACCATCATTAAATGAATGATTATAAGTCAAGGACTATTTGTAAGCCTGACCAGCACATGAACAGTGGCTTTCACAATGTGCTATGATTTCACTCAACTACTCAATGGTATTTGTCTCAGCACCTCCAAATTCACCATGAGCATGGACTGAAACAGCTTGAGACAATTATCATTTCACTCCAGTAGATATACCAATATGTTCATGAAGTTGCAATCAGTTATATAATCTTTCAGGATCAAAATTATAAAAATAAACATTCTTGCTTGCACATTTTGTAGCCTCTCTCTTCATTCCTCTATATCTACCCCAGCAAACAACCATAATCAGGCCTCCAGCATTGTAATAACCAATCCCCATGAAAAAATCTATATCTAACATAAACAGCAACATACCACACAATAGATACAAACTCAAAGTAAACCGCACCAAACTTGATTGCAGGAAATACGACTTCAGCAATAGAGTGGTCAATGTCTGGAATACTCTACCCGACTCTGTAGTCTCTTCCCCAAACCCCAAAAACTTTAACCTTAGACTGTCTACTATTGACCTCACCCCTTTCCTAAGAGGTCTGTAGGGGGCGTGCATAAGCGCACCAACGTGCCTACCGTCCCTGTCCTATTGTTTCTCTTATTCTTTTATTTTTCTTATATGTACCCATTTCATGTATTCACAACTATGTATACACTTATACTTATTATCTTGTAAACAATTGGCAAATCAAATAAATAAAAATAAATAAATAAAAATAAAATAAAATACCATAAATGCCATTTGGAAAAAGAAATATTGTTTTCTATGCCAACATTTTTACTTGTCATTATTTTCAACCTATGTTTGCTATATTTTATAAACTTTTCTTCTCTAATGCTGAACAAAACAAAATATTGTCTTCCAAAATATAACTTAATTTGTTTCCAATCTTGCCAGCTGTATTAACAGAACCAAAGGAGATTTCATTATGGCAATATGGTCACTCTTTGTATTTAATATCTTTAATAACTATTATTTCTTAATATGTAGCAATAGTATCACCACAGCCCATGTAGACAATGAAACTGCAATCTTTTTCTTTCAAATAAAAGTGAATTAATCCCTGTTTAGAATATCAGATTGCATTTAATAGTAACTCTATCTAGCCAGTCTTAGCTGGCAACTGTTCAATTTCTGGAGGTGAAGAAAACATATGGCAAATGGCTGTAAGGTCATTAGGGTGAATTTGGATCTATTATCATACCTTCTTTGCAGTCAGCAATATGTAGAAATGGAATATTATTATTTGCAAATCAAAGATCAAATGATTACACCAAGATTTATTGGAGCAATAAAGAAAACATATAAAGTGGTCACAGTGATATAGAATCGTATTGGTTATAAAAGTTACTGTATATGTATTTTTGTGTGCAGAGCATACTGTGATGTTGACTCTCTAATTTGTGGTAAACCTTACCTTGTATGACACAACAAGGACCTGAAAATTAATGTATTACGACCACAGTGTCTATGTTTGACATGGAAAATTAACAATTGCAAGTTATATATCAATGACAAAAAAAACTAAAGTAGATGAATCTTTGTGAGTTTTGGTGAATCTCTATTAAAGATGGTAACATTTTAAGATATACAAATGCTGATGGAAAGGTCATGAACAATATGTGGTTTATTGCAAGGAATGAATAATTGACAAATCTCAATGTATCATGGAAATAAGAAATGGGTATTCAGAAGAAATATAAAAAAAGTCAAAAGCAAAAATAATAGAGCACTTAAGAGGTGTGTAATAAAGGTGTGTAATTAAACAATAAGAGGTCAAGAAAGAATAGCTTCTGAATGGATATGAATTAAATACAAAAGTGAGTAACCACTGCTAAATAAATATGCATGTGGAGATGATTTTGTTGGGATAGAATTAAGACATAATTCAACTACTTCAAGGATTTATAAATGACATAATTGAGGAGAAGTTTAAAGAACAGAAGATAGTATATGAAGAGGATATGGTTGAAACAAAGATTCTTTGCAAGGAGTGGAAAGTATGGAGCAAAATACCATGAACATTATTGGTCTAAATTTGATTTCCTTTTCTCTTTAATTTCTCTGACTTATTTGTAATTTCCTACTTGCACATTGTTTAATACTGCTGATCTTGAAAAGGAATAGTATGATGGGTAGGTATGAGTTCATTTATACACTTCTTTTCACCAACTATAGCTGTTCCACTTTATTCATTATTTCCCTTAAGCATCCAATTAAAGGACATCACATCTTCATAATTTCAACCTCATGTTGTGACATAACTATTCCAAAATCTTAACTATAATAATGTATGGTTTTATAGTGTGGACTAGAAATCTCTAAATTCTTCTTACTGCAGTTTTCAAAAACCATATTAAAGCCATTGTGCTGATCTTTGACATCTCCATTTGATAGCAATCAGATGTGCATGATTACATGTTCATGTTCCTTGGAACAACTATTCTTAGATCTTTTCAATTTTTTTTCAGATGAGCTTAGAGAATTAACTAGAGGTTATATATACCATGAATTTTGACACATCTCCTTTTTCCAACATGATTCTCTTATAATTTTTCTCTTCTAATTTTTAACTTTTCTTAAGTGATTCTACTTATTAATTCTTGTTTTTCTCTATATCATACTTCAATATATTCTATGGATTTCTGATTGGCCAATACTAGAAACAAGTAAGAAATATTTCCTGATTGTTCTTTTTTTTTCTTTTGTAAGGGTAGTCCTTGAGCTACAACAGCTTGTTTAGTGGCTGTTTGAAGTCACAACGGCACAGGAAAAAGTGACATGACCAGTGGTGGGATTCAATTTTTTTGACTACCAGTTCTGTGGATGTGGCTTGGTGGGTGTGGCAGGGAAAGGATACTGTAAAATCTCCAGTCAGAGGTGGTATTTGCCGGTTCTACGAACTACTCAAAATTTCCGCTACCGGTTCTCCAGAACTGGTCAGAACCTGCTGAATATCACCTCTGCTTATGACCATTTTTCATAATTATAATTGTTCCAGCATGCCCAGGTCACATGATTTACATTTGGATGCTCGACAGTTGGTTCATATTTATGACAGTTGCAGTGTTCTGGGCTCATGTGGTCCCTTTTGTGACTTTCTGATAAGCAAAGTCAATGTGGAAGCCAGATTCACTTAGAAGCCATGTTGCTAACTTAACAATTCCAGTGATTCACTTAACAAATGTGGCAAGAAAATGGGACAAAACTCACTTAACAAATTTCTCACTTAGCAACATACATTTGGGGCTCAATTGTGGATGTAAGCTGAGGACTACCTGTAATTTCTCCATCAGGATTGTTTCCAAAATACACTGCTTTTCCTTTAAATCCCTTCTTTTCAGGAAGAATTATAAGATCATAGATATGTTAAGATTATGATAATTGTTAAGTTCCATCTCTTATACAGTAGTAGAAACCTGGCATGTTACAGTACAATACAGTACATGTGTGCACTCAAATCAGTGGGGTGTAATTTGTACAAACCTGATTAGTTACATTGCTGTAGCTGCATTTCTGAGTCCCAAGGGGAATTTCTGCATCCATTACTTAATCTTCTGCAAATGATTGAAAATAAGGAACATTCAGAAAGCTATCTGAGTAACAATCAGAAATTAGATCATTAAACCCCCATTTGTTCACAGTACTCCTTTAGCAAGTTGCAGTATTTAAGTTCTTAGTCTGTCTTGGTAGTTATAATTTGTCATATGCAAAGCAAACCTTAAGGAGGAGCCCTGCACATTTTAGCTCTGCCAGTGCTAAAAATGTTCATCTCAGTGGGAGCGCCATACTAGGTTACAGTGATTTGTCATTCTGCCCACCTTCCTGAGCACTGACAGAACAGATGGAAAAGTTGGTGGGCTAATTAATCTGTTTTGTCTGACTTAGAGTTTTGGTGGAAAGGAAAAGGAAATCCATCATTTCCAATGAACAGCTCCACTCTCATTTGCAATATGGTACATTAATGTAAATCGTGTCCCAACGCAAATACATTTATATAAAGAACAATGAAGAGACAAGGGGAATATAAATATTTATATACAGAGAGTACTATCATATTATCTGACAGCTAAAGTTACTGTTCCCAAGAAAACTTGTTCTTACAATTTAGCTTACCACCGCTACCTAGGGTAGGTGCATTTAATCTCCATTTAAAAATTTCCATAATAGCCCAAATTGAGTGTAATAAGCTTTGTAAAGTTGACTTCTTTGGAAATATAAATTTCTTGTCCAGGTGAAATAAACAGTTTCTACTTTATCCTCTAAGCATGAGTCACCAGTAAGAGACTCTGGCTTTTTGTGAACTTGGTTTGCTTTCCTTTTACTTCACCTGTGGGTTCCTTTGCAAAGTTATGGTTTAAGATTCTAATCTTTGCAGATTAGGAGGTAGGTGAACCTAACATAATGACACAAAGAGTTGTGTGATGATAAATGTTTAATAACTCTGTCAACCTCATTGCTGCCGATAGGTCACTAGTCAGGGTGCTGGGGCTCAGCTCTGTTCTCAACTGGCCTATAAAATTCCCAGAAGTTTAAAAAGGGGCCTTTCAACTGTAATGAGGCACTTCCAGCATCCCACTAGAGTGGAAGCTGGCAAGAAACTTAGGTTTTGTGTATGGTGAAGATGAGGATTATGAAGGCCACGGCTTTAGGGCTTAATGTACCAGTCTTTCAAAGTTTATAGAACCGGAGAATACTACAACAGATATGTTCAAAACATTTGTCTAGTCATGATTAGATAGAGATGTTTCATTTTTGCATTTCTGTTTTATATATGCATTTGTATTTTTTTAAAAATGATGTTTGGGTTTTTAATTGTGTTTGAGGCCAGATTTTATGGTATGTCACCTGGAGTCTGTTATAGAGTTTAATGGTTATTGGTTATCCAGAGTCACCTGGTGAGATGGACAACATATGTGTCTAGTAAATAAATAGAGTTGGAGAGCTCTTATTAATTTAATAAAACAAAGAAATATAGACTATTATACCCTGAACTGGATTTCATTAGAAAAACCATCAGGTGTTAAAGCAGTAAAGCAGTACAGTTATATAATTAAGAAATCCCTAAAAGACAAAGAAGTAATATATTGTTCCTTTTTTAAATAAGCAAACATGAAACTAGTGGAAACCAATTATGTATTTATAGATTATAAATTATGCATTTATATCTGAAGATTTTAGGGCAGAATTGTAGGAAATGGGGTGAAGGTTTTAACTTCCTTGTGTAAGGTATCCAGAAAGTATCCATGATATCAATCACTCCAAGACATTTCTCTCCAATTGATTTATTTAGAAACAGATCTGGCATGTCAAAGGCAATTTCCCAAGTGAAATTATTTTTGTGCGTTACACAGGATCCACCTTATCTCCTCCCACTTCTACACTTCATAAATCACGAGAACTAATTAACTGCCACTAGAATTTCTTAATTCGACATACAGAATAACCTTGAACTTTTCAACTCCTCCAACTCTCTTCAAAAAAATGTGGCAGCTGAATTTTAAATCTGACAGGTGTTCCCCCTTGAAAACTCCTCCTCCTAAAAGAAAGGGGGGAAAAACAGATACAGGGGTTAACACATTTTCCTTAACCCCCTCCCCCCCTTTGGTTTGTGGGGAAAATCCTCATGGAATTGGTTAACCAATTGATCAGCATGAACATCCCAACTCTTTACCCAACTAGCATCCGAGAGAGGGTATCCTTTCCATAAGACCAAATATTGCAATCGGCCATGGTGTAATCTAGAATTGAGAATTTTTTGAATTTCATAATGTGTTTCCCCCTGTACCATTAACGGTTTAGGGGGAGTGATGGGTGGTGGTCTTATCATTGATGTAGTAGCTGGTTTTAGTAAACTACAATGGAATACTGGATGAATTTTCCTCAATATTCAAGGAAGACTTAATTGGACAGTGACTGGATTGATTATCTTTGAAATTGGGAATGGACCCAAGAATTTTGGACCCAGCTTCTTACTGGGCAGTTTCAACCTAAGATACTTGGTCAACAAATATACTTTGTCCCCTATTGTGGCACAAATTGAGTAACTTTTTACATAGTCCTCGACATCAGGTTTCATTTTTGGCCACCAGAACTGTTCTCTCAGTAAATGTAGGGTTTTTAGGAATCCGAAGTGGCCTCCCAGCCAGGAGTCGTGGCTATGCTTTAGTACCAGTAGTCTTAGGGTTGTGGGTACATAAAGCTTAGTCCCTTTCCAAGCTAGTCCATCATTCATTGTCAACTCAGTTTGGTGGTCCAGGAACTAGGGGTCGGTCAATAGGGCCATTTTCAATTCTGTAGTCAGTTTATCTTCCAGGTGTTTGGGGTTGCGTTTGGCTTGGGTTCGAGTGGTCACTTGGCCTGCTGATTGAGCTTCTGAAATAAAGGCTTGTACTATTTCCTCTCGGTGGCTGTCAAACTGAGGAGCGTCCATCAGTACCTTTTTCCCTCTGGGGATATATTTAATATTAAAGATGAATCACTTGAAATATTGGGCCCAGTGGACTTGTTTGGGCAATAATCTCCTAGGGGTCTTTAGAGCCTTGAGGTTCTTATGATCAGTCCATACCTCAAAGGCCTCTGGCGCCCCTTCTAGAAAATGCCTCCAAGTCAACAAAGCCCATCCTATGGCGAATGCTTCTTTCTCCCAGACCACCCACCTTCGCTCTATGTCTGTCAGCTTTTTGGACACATAAGCACAGGGCATCAGTCAGCCTTGAGAGTCCTTTTGCAGTGAAATATTTGCCACCACTACATCACTTGCATCCATTTGGACAATAAAAGGCTTGGTCACATCTGGGTGCTGGAGGATGGGCTCAGCTGCGAAGAGGCATTTTAAGGCCGCAAAAGCTTTCTGACAGTCCATAGTCCAAGCCAGAGGTTGACTTGGCTTTGGTTTGGTGGGCAACAGGCCTGTTTTTAATAACTCCATCAATGGGAGGGCAACTTCAGCAAAGGACAGAATGAATTGTCTATAGAAGTTGGCAAACACCAAGAAACTTTGAAGTTGTTTTAGGTTTCTGGGGGGTTGCCAGTCCAGCATCGCTTTCATCTTTCCAGGGTCCATTTCAATATCCAGGTTGGATATTCGGTAGCCTAAGTAGCCCAACGACTCTTTGTGGAATGAGCATTTTGAGAGTTTCACATATAATTTGGTGGCTATAAGTTTTTCTAGAACTTGTTGGACCAATTGAACATGTTCTTCCATGGTTTCACTAAAGATAAGGATGTCAATCAGGTACACAAGGACCCCCCTGTAGAGGTGCAGGTGTAGCACCTCATTGATGAGCTGCATAAACACTGCAGGAGCCTCCTGAAGTCCGAAAGGCATGACTTTGAATTGGAAGCTACCCAGAGGGCAGTTACAAGCAGTTTTCCACTCATCTCCCTCTTTGATGCAGACCCGGTAATAAGCTTCCCTGAGATCTAGCTTGGTGAATATCTTGCCCTTCGACAGGTGGTTCAATAAGTCCTTCATAAGGGAGAGAGGGTACATGTTTTTGATGCATATGGCATTCATGCCTCTAAAGTCAACACACAATGTCAACCCACCATCTTTCTTCATCTTGAACAACATGGGGGCAGCTAGTTTTGATTTGGCAGGCTCAATTAAACCTTGTTCCAAATTGTTGTCGATGTATTTCCTTAATTCAGTCATTTCAGCAGGTGTCATGGAATACATCTTTGGTTTTGGTAATTTCTCCCCGGGCTCTAATTCTATGGCGTAATCAGTGGCTCAATGGGGAGGTAAGACATTACACTCTTCTTCACTGAATGTTTCAGCCAAGTCTTTATATTGGTCGGGTACCTGGGGGTTATCTGGGAGAAGGTGGGATGCCATGGATGCTGGCTCAGGCTCTGGGTTCAAGCTGACCGGTGGCTTTGTAGTGGGTGGAAGAGGGGGCAATGGGCCCAGTCCAATGAGGATTTTTCTGAAGCAATCCTTCCATTTGATTGTCAGGGCCCTTTTGTCTAGCCAAGCAAGTCCCAGTATGATTGATTCTGACATCTTGAGGGCCACTATGAAGCATATGAGTTCGCAATGGGGCCCTAATTCCATCTTGATCAATTCAGTCATCTGAGTGGCTGCCCCCCAATTAAGGTTCCATCCACTTGCTCAAATCTGATTGAGTATTTTAGCAGGTTAGTCTTTATGCCCAATTGTTCAATGATGGGGAGTCCAGTAAGACATCTAGAACACCCAGTATCAATGACAGCTTCTAACTCCCCGGCCTCCCCCGTGTTTGGTACCACTAACTTGACCTTGACTGTAAAAGGTATGATGGGATCACTCACCATTGGGTCATCTTCACAGGTCGGGTTCTCAGGGACATGGTGGTGGTCTGGTGGTCTGTTGCTCCCTTCTGCACAGAGGGGGCTTTCCCAGCTGTGTTTGGTGAACCCGCCCCTGGCCAGAGGTCTTTCTTGATTCTTCTGACCTCTAACATCTGGATTAGACTCTGACTGCGGAGTTTGTGGTACAGGAGCAGAAGCCAGACAGTCTGCTGCTTTATGGCTAGCTTGGCCACACCAGTAACATTTCAGCACCCTGGTAGGTTGGGTATGAGCAGGTTCAGGTGATCTGGTAGGCGGTCTCCTAGCCACAATTCTCTTAGGCAGGGCTGCTGGAAGGGGTTTCCTGTGTGGGTTGATGCTGTGATCTAAGCTGAGGGATGCGGCATACCATGATTGTAAGGTCTCTGGGATTCCCCTAATTTCACAGGCCTTCTTTACTTCTGGATCAATGGTGTTTTTAAAATAGTGTAAAGTCATTCTTTCAGGCCAATTCATGAGGTGACTTGCAACCCTTCTAAAGTCCCAAATAAATTCTGACAAGGGTCGCTTGCCTTGCCTCATTTCCATTAACTTCTCTTCATTCTCTGCTAACCTGTCTGGATTTTCAAATCTGACTCTTAATAATTGAATAAATCCATTTACATTGCATAATTCGGGGGCTTGTTCATTGTGTAGTTGGGCCACCCAGTCTGAAGCATCCCCTTCATTCATCCCATTTGTTATGGCCATAACCAAATCACGCTCTGTGGCGTATTGGTCTCCAAATTGTTCCATATGGGATCAGATTCGAGTGAAGAAGTAATTGAAATGTTTATGGTGGCCATTGAATACAGCCTTAAAGGGTATTTGGTCTGGCCTGGGTCGTGGTTGTGGAGGTGGCACAGGACAGGCCCCTGCAGGTTGTACTGGAATGAAAGGAACTGGCCTGGTGGCATATGTAGGCTGGGTCAGCCCCTTGTATTCTGGCTGGGTGGTGCCTCTTTGGAATAGGGGTCCCTGTGGCCTCACTGCCGGTTGGGGCTGCATTTGTGGTGGCCAGGAGGAAGATGGGTATGGCCTGGTTCCCTGGTCGGGTGGAGGGGAAGTGGCTGCTGTCTGTTGTCTAGGCAACCCCCCTTCAGACTAGGGCTGGGTAGGTGCTGGCTGCCATTGGCATTGAATCAACCCCTGGCCTGGATAAAATTCCCACCCTGGAGGGAAACTCTCTGCAGGGAGCAAAATTCCCTCTGGAAAATGAGGGGATTGCCTCGGAGGCTGCAACATACCTGTGTCAGTTGATGCATCTTTCTGGCTTCCTCCAACTGGCATCTGTATAGTCTCCTCCCTCCAATCAGACATAATAGCCATATGCCTGGGGCTCAAGAAAGATTTCTCTTCAACCAGCTGATTTACCTCTGGTTTATAACAACTTATTGAGTTGAAATGCTTCAGTATAAGCTCCCAAACCTCTTTCCTCTACTGTTATTCTGAAAGCATCCATCATCTCCTCCAAACAAAGTCTTGCAGATTCAATTAATGTTCCAGAGGGAGGGCCCCCATCCTCTCCCCCCTGCATATCTCCAACTTCAGCTGATTGTTAATAATTCTCCATCTCAGGAAAAAGAACTCTGGGGTATCAGCCAAGCCCCTTCAAAAAATAAATTGTGATCTTGGGAAATAAATGTAAGGCATCCAGAAAGTATCCATGATATCAATCACTCTGGTACATTTATCTCCAATTGATTTATTTAGAAACAGATCTGGCATGTCAAAGGAAATTTCCCAAGTGAAATAATTTTTGCACGTTACACAGAATCCACCTTCTCTCCTCCCACTTCTACACTTCATAAATCACCAATTAACTGCCCCTGGAATTTCTTAATACGACATACAGAATAACCTTAAACTTTTCAACTCCTCCAACTCTCTTTAAAAAAATGTGGCAGCTGAATTTTAAAGCTGACACCTTGTTTCTTTGGTAGGCATCACCCAAAAATAGCATCTGGCCTTTGTGAAACAATTAGGCAATCACTAGAACTCAATCCCATTTAGTAACATGGTCTCCTGTTTTGCTATTAGGTTTGAAAGCTGATGCTGTTTCCTGGGTCAAATGTAGCATGGTTTAAATACTAGCTATTAGGGAAGAACAACTTTCATCAGCTAGTTCCATTTGTGAGTTTTCACAACTATCACTAGGAAATCTTTTCTGTTAAACAATCTTTTCCCACCCATTAATGATCACTCAAATGCATTTATTCCCAATGTTACTTTTTAAATATAAAAATCATTAAATGGTTTTCCTTTATAAAGCATGGACAATCATTAGCAGAATATAAACCAGAGTCCAAAAACCCATTTTCCATGTGGCTCAATATAACTTCCCATTGCTCAGATGTTAAGCCTTTGATTGGGCAAACAGAACTTTTGGCAGCATAAATAACGACCTTAAGCATCGTCACTGTTGGACATACCTTAGCATTGTAATTCCAAGGAAAGACTGTTTCTTGTTACTATTAGAAGCAGGAAAACTGGGTTTCTGTTTCCAGGTGTGTTAAAGGATGCAGGTCTGAATCATTGCCTGTTTGTCCCACCCACCCATATTTCCCAATCGCCATTGTACACTGCACACAATGTAATCAACATTGCCCATCAATTTAATGAATACCAGCATAAGACTGCAATTCGACATACAAGGGGGGCGGGGGAGAACCAGATTTTTGAGCAGACAGCTGTGCTTAGCTATTCTTTTGTTTGTGCCTTGAATAGACAATATTAGAGCAATCTTCCTCAACCTAGCATCCATAATTTCCTCTTACTATGAATTAATATATCCTGAAAGTTTTTACTTGGTCAGGAGAGCACACAAGAGCTGTGAGATGGGAAAATTTAATTAATGAATAACATCATTTCATAGCCTTCCAGTTAATGCACAGATATTCTTATGAAGCCTGAATTCTTTCAAATGAATATCAGCTGTGTGTGTTTAAAAATAAATAAATAAGCATCACTAATTAGCACTACAACAAATATGGTCTATTTTACTATGAGTCTGAAATCAATGCAATGGCTTTTGTAGATATAACTCTATGATAAATTGCAAGAAATTCACATGAAGTTAGATAAACATTAAGTGGAATAAGCACATATGTTCTTTATGCTAGCCACTTATGAAAGTGGAAAGCTGTTGCATGTAGAATTCCTAGCTGGTTGATATATATACAGTTCATATAAAAGGCTAGAGGGCAAGGGAAAGCAACAGTGGTAAAGTAATTATCAACATGCTGTTATCCATAAAATTTCAGCATGCCACCTGAACAGAAAAATAATGAAGGACAGATGAAAAATATTAATAATATTTCCTGTTTCTCTGCTTTGGAGACCTTGTACTAAACCTTGCACCTCACTTTTTTTATAAGTTTCTAAATTAGCTCCTTTCCTATTTTGAAATGTTTTCCATATAGAATTTATCTAAATGTAAGAAGGAATAAAGTGCAAGCTGAAAGGTATGACAATTAGGTGGATGCATAATGACTTGAAAATTACAGTCAGAGAATGTTTATTAACTGTTCAGAATCACACTGGAATTCTTGTATCAAGTGCCACAAGTTTCAGTCCTGAACTCTCTGTTCTCCAGCATTTTTATTAATGATTTGGGTGAAGGAGTGGATGGAATGTTTTAGATAACAGAAAATAGAATGGAACAGTTAATACCCTACTTGATTGCAATTCAAAACTGTCTTGATCTTTTAGAGAAATAGCCAGAAAATAACATAATGAATCTTAAGAAATACAAAATGATATTTCGAGGACATAGAAAACAAATGCACAGGTAAAGAACAGGAGATGCTAGTATTTGTGAAGAGGGAGAAATCCTGTAAGAGTAGTTGAATGTGAGTGAGCAATGTGATTTGTTTTCCCCCAAAAAAGCCAAATGCAATTCTGGTTACCAAATTTGGATTCAGAAAAATAAAACAGGTTTGGGGAAGGAGAATTAGGACAATCCCATAACCAGAAACTAAGTCCAATGTAGAAAGATTAAAGAAATTATAAATGTTTAGTGTTCAGAAGAGAAGAAAGAGGATGTAATAATATTTTCCCAGGCCCCTGACAGAATATGACATGATGGAATTAATTACTTTGTTTCATAATTCAGGACAGAATAATGGATTTATACTGGAAGATAAAAATCTGTTCCTTAACATTACAGAATTTCAAGTATGAAATAGGGGGTTTAATTTGTCAGAAAGTAGATCACAATAAAATATTAGGGGAAATCAAATTTCTACCGTAAAGAGCAGTTCAACAATAGATCCAACTACCGAAAATGATAATGGTAGTCATCTTCTCCCCTGAACATGTGTACTAATGTTCAGGCAGAGGCTATGTAGCTAATCATCAGAGATTATTTAATTGGATTCTTGCACTGAATAATTTAAATTCAATGGCTTAAATTGTAATTCATACATATATATGCATAAAGTATATGAAATGACAACTTTCATAGGACAATAGATAATCTTGAGACTATCACATCAGAAGCTGCAAGTGTTATTGTACTTGGGAATGTTCAAAAATCATATGCCAAATGAATAAGTGCATCTGAACATTTAATGCAATAAATTGTCTATTGGGTCTGATTTATGGTATGCTGTGTGTGTGTGTGTATCCTGTTCTGAACTAAGCAAGCTCGCTGGCTTGCAATTCTAATAGTTTTCTTTCCACGACAGGTTTGTAAACCTGCACTTCTGATTGGCTCGCTGATAGCGGATCGTGATTGGTCGTTTTTGGCTGATCTGATTGGCTGACAGCGGGTCGCCGCTGATTGGTCGCTCCCAGCATGGCAAACTCAAACCATTGGGTGTTGTGACAGCAGCCAGCTCTATAAAAGGAGCTGCTGCTGCCCAAGTCTTTTCGCTCTGTTCTGAAGTCACTAATAAAGAGTTGGAGTCACTATTTCAATGCCTCATCTCCGTTCTTGCGCCCACGTTCCCCGACATAACATATCCTTCCTTCCTTCCTTCCTTCCTTCCTTCCTTCCTTCCTTCCTTCCTTCCTTCCTTCCTTCCTTCCTTCCTTCCTTCCTTCCTTCCTTCCTTCCTTCCTTCCTTCCTTCCTTTCTCTTTCTGCAGTTGTAAATGAAATTCTATAGCAACAATAAAATCTAACAAACAGATCACCATGTAGCAGATTGCATCTAAAATAGGCCAGGTTATGGACTAGACATCTTATCTAGCCCTTTAAAAACCATCTTATCTGCACTATTTGCACTAGTCCAGATAAAGCAGCTAAATTAACATATTCAGGTGTATGATTATTATTTTAACACATAATAATTTTTCATTTGTATAATGATGCCAATTACTACAAATGATGTAGTTTGTACCATTGTGCAATGACTCAAATAGCTGCAAAATTATTCACAAGAATCATTACATTTAGCACTTCAGTCAGAATAACAGAATTGGAAAGGACCTTGGAGATCTTCTAGTCCAACCCCTTGCTCTCGCAGGAAACCCTATACCATTTCAGACAAATGGTTGTCCAATGTCTTCTTAAAAACTTCCAGTGTTGGAGTATTCACAACTTCTGGAGGCAAGATGTCCCACTGACTTACCTCCACTCTGTCAGAGTAAAGTTCTCCTTAGTTCTAGGTTGTTTCTCTCCTTGGTTAAGTCATATTGCAGGCAATGTGCAAGATCAGAGAAAAGAGCTATGTAACTTCTTGTTCTCCACTGAATAATATTTAAAAACATCATGCCTCTGATCTTGGGGAAAGGAACCTTTCTCCATTAATCTGGTTGATTTATTGGTTAGTTTGGTTGTGATGCAATGTCAATTTGTCTGACCTGTCCAATCAGATTCCATAATTCCATGAGTTAAATGAAGTAGATTTGATTCCGAAATTAAATCAAATCACTGTCAAGTCCAAATTGAAGCTTCCCAAAACCTTATCATAAAGCAATTCAGAGACATGGATTTTATTTTTGGGGAACAGGAGTACTCCTGTGCCAGATAGATTATGCTGCTTCCTAGTCATATCATAATATCCCAGCAGTGCTTCATTTAATCTGGATTAAGCTTCACATACTGAGTATCATATCAAGAACAATTGGCTTTAAATTGGGAAATCCTCTGGAATATTTTGGTTGTTTCAAGTGATATATTTAGAGAATTTCCATGAGAAGCATTTTCAAGTTCTAGAATAGCCATACATTTATAGATAAGCTGTGAACAAGCTTCTGCAATAATTTGGACATCAATTTTATGTAATAGGTATGTTTTGTGTGGTTTTGTTCCTGAACAGTGGCTCCTTTTTTATCCTCCTCTTCTCTAATCCACCTTGACTTCATCATAGGACCTACCAAGAAATCTGCCCTTACATGCCCAATAGGGGAGGGGAAAAAAGCAGATCTGACTCATTGGCAGACTTTTGAATTACTTTTGTGAACTGAGCTAGAAGCATCAATACTCCACAGGGGAACAAGCTACATGCTGTGCATCAAACTGGTGAAGTACGATTATTTTGTTTTTCATCAGTCATTAATAAAACCTTTTAAGCCATTGTTTAAGCAAATCCTCCTATTGAAACTGTTGGAGAATATAGGCATTGTTTTTAAATTTAAGGATCTAAAGATTAATTGCTCTAGTGACCAGACAAATTAGATGCTAATACTCAACTCTCCCTGAAGGTTCATGCCTGGATGAAGCAAGGCATTTTTAGTTTTGAAATATTGAGCATGATGCCACATAAGAGCACTGGAGATTATAAAGCAGGAGAAATAGGAGAATCTTTTTATTAAATGTTCTTCCTCTAAACACATTCCCATATGAAAATATGAAGCATCACACTTTTTATTACAAAGTATCAAGCAGTGCAAAGTATGTTTCAGAGCTGATTCTAAATTGTTGTCTAGTGAAAAAGAATAGGAGATTAATATATTTCTAGCTTTTGTAGCTGTTTGGTGGGAGAAAATCAAAGATATTGCTCTGTTTTATTTTATTGGACCATCAGGAATGCAAACCTTGTGGAGATATGTGCTGATTCTGCCTCTACAGCCCTTATATATGTTAGTGTTATGGTCTCAGTTGGACATCTCCATGAGCTCCTGAGTGACATATACATCCCCAAAGTTGGATACAGTTTCCAGAGACTTCTAAAATATTGTCATACTTGAATAATTATAATTCAAACTTGTCATTGTAGAATACAATCATATAAACTTTGTTTATCTCCAAATCAATGTAAAGGAAAATACAAAAAAATAGAAAAGGGCACATAAGTATTGCAGAATATCAGCAAACAGCCCAAACCTGCAAGGATGAAGTCAGGAAATCTAAGGCTCTTTATGAAATAAGACTTGCAACAAATGTCAAAAACAATAACAATAACAACAACAACAGCAACAGAAAAGGAGAACATTATAAAAACAACAGAAACAAAGGCAGAATATAAGGAAAAACAGCTGAATGACAGATTAAATGGATGGAAAACCAAAGCTTTGCATGGACAGCACTTGAAAAACATTGAAGGAAAATATTTAAAAAATGCAGCTTCCTGCAATAACACCAGCAGAACTGCAAAAAACAGTGCTATTCAGAGCATCATACATCTTAAGAAGATACTTGGTTGATACCTAGGATGTTGACAGCAACCCGTATCAACCATTAGCACCAGTGAATGGTATTTGTGATGCATTTTTGAATGTTCAGTTCACTGAGTTTCATGTTTAATGAATAAAGTATATTCATGCTAAACATGGCATGTAAAACCCTGAAAAATATTCATCAACAACATCCCACCAACAGCAAAGTATTGCTTTAGTGTATAAAGACAGAAATAGGGAATCTGCATTTTATAAATAGTAAAAAAATCATTAACTGTAAAAAGATCCAGGTTTGGAAAGACTGAAAGTTCTTACTGTAGAAATTCTTACATCCATAATTTTACCATATGAGTTCTCTTCTCCTTTGATTGCTATTTACAGCAGGATTTTTGAAAGGAAAAGTGTATTGTGGAATTGCAGAGTTACCTTTTATTGGCTACATTTTCTTCCATTTTTGCTTTGCTCTTTTTCCATAAAACTATAGCTCCATCTCTAATCATTTGAATGATCATTTGGAAAAGGGAGACTCAATACAGAGAGAAACCCTGCTGTATGGAGTAACAAATGCTCTGTCTTACATATTGGCAAAAAAAAAAATCAGAAAATAAAATATAAGCTGAATAGTCAAGACCTTGTTGATGATCCAAGCTCTGTAAAGGACCTTGGAATACTAATCTCTAATGATCTAGAGCCCACTGTAACTACATAGCCAAAAAGGCATTAAGAGTTGTTAATCTAATCCTACGTAGCTTTTTCTCTGGTAATATCACACTACTAACTGGAGCATACAAAACATTTGCTAGACCAATACTTGAATACAGCTCATCAGTCTGGAACCCACATTACGTATCTGATATTAGTACAGTTGAGAAAGTCCAGAAATATTTCACAACAAGAGTTCTTCACTCCTCTACTCGTTGTAGAATACCTTATGCCACCAGACCTGAAATTGTAGACCTAGAAAACCTTGAATTACACCATCTTCGGTCTGATCTAACTATGGTATATAAAATCATACATTGCAATGTCCTACCTGTCAATGAATACTTCAGCTTCAACCATAACAACGCAAGAGCACACAATAGATACAAACTCAAGGTTAATCACACCAAACTTGATTGCAGGAAATACGACTTCAGCAACAGAGTGGTCAATGTCTAGAATACTCTACCTGACTCTGTGGTTTCTTCCCCAAATCCCAAAAACTTTAACCTTAGACTGTCTACTATTGACCTCACCCCTTTCCTCAGAGGTCTGTAGGGGGCATGCATAAGCACACCAACATGCCTACTATCCCTGTCCTATTGTTTCTTTTATTTTTCTTATATGTACTCATTTCATGTATTCATAACTATGTATATACTTATACTTATTATCTTGTAAGCGATTGACAAATCAAAATAAATAAATAAATAAATAAATAAATAAACAAACAAACAAACAAAGCTTTTTCCAGGATATAAATATAAATATATATATGCAAATATGCAAATATGCAAGGCATCTATGAATATGTCAATGGAAAATACAACAAAATGTATGTACAAGGATAAGTGTGACTGCACATATATAAACATATACAACTGTACAAAATATTTATGGACACATTGAATATAAGTACAAATGCACAGAGAATTATACAAAATACATCATATATTTCTGTGCTTATGGCAGATGTGAGATAGATCTCCTATATATGTATCTAGAAGCAGCCTATTCTGTGAACATCTCCACTCCCTTTGGCAATCACAGAAAAATTGCTGACAAAAACAATCACAATCATTCATCTAGATGATTAAAATGATTGTAGGATAGATCTGAGATGATAATATGAACTGTCACAAAACAAATAAAATAAAATATGGATTATCTTGTAAAACATGAATGAATAATAGTATAGTCAAATGATTGATTAATAATGATATTAATGTATGTAGGAATATTTGATTGACAATATGAGAATATATATAATGTAATTGTAATTGAAGACTATGAAGTGGAAGCACAAAATAATTTGTAAACCAACTGACACACTGTCTGTATATATATGGAAGATGGCTTGATGTTTTTATGTTTTGTTTGTCTATGTTTGTTTTAAAAAACAATAAAACTTTATAAAAAAAAAATACTAGGCCAAGGCCTGAGAGAACAGACATATCTTTAAGAGATGACCAATGCATAATAAAGCAGTTTAAACAGCCAAGAAAATTGTTTTCCCAATAACTTTCAGTTACCCAAAAATGTTTATGTTGTGTATTCACCAGTTTCATCTTTGTAAGAAGTTGGATAACTAATGTAATTTATTTGTTAGATTTATATTCTGTCTTTCAACAATAACAGTGCCTTTAGATAGGTTGGGCTGAGAGATAATAAATGGTCAAAGGAACTTGCATAGTCAAGAATACACTTGAACACAAAATCTTAATCTCTATATCACATTAGATCTAATAGCATCTCAAGTGAGTAATACAAATTTCATTTTGTCTCATAATAGAGTATGCAGCCTTCTTGGCTGTCCAGTCTCTGTCTATACTGAAAATTATAACTAAGTCTCACCCTTGGTACTAGTTTTCAACTCTCACATACTAAGATTTTTGCTGTTTTTCTCTCAGGAACATTAAATTGTCATTTCATCCTTTAATCTATTTTGAAGGCTATATTCAGATCTCACATTCTCTTTCATGAACATGTTCTTAGGAGTTTTAGTAGAGAGAACTTTAGATTATGCCTTCTGAAGTGAGTACCTAAATAAACTAAATGTGAAATCCAAAAGTTATCATCAATTAGTTAAGCTTTTAGTGTTCAAATATATGTATAAAACAAACAGTTTAAAGCTTCAACTTTTAAAATACAGTAATAAAAGAACATTTTTCTAAGAGTGGCATGAATGAGGATTGGAAAAGAGTTGATGTATTTCCCATCTTCAAAAAAAAAAAGGGGGGGGGAACAGCCCCAGGGAAATGCAGTCTAATCAGCTTAACACCAATATTTGGGAAGATACTGGAAAAGATAATTAAAAACCAGATCTGCAATCATCTAGAAAGAATTAAAATTATAACTAAAAGCCAGCATGGGCTTGTTAAAAGCAGATCATGCCAAACCAATCTTATTTCATTCTTTGACAAAGTGACTAAATTAGTAGACCAGTGAAATGTTGTGGACATATTATACTTAGACTTCAGCAAGGCATTCAACAATGTAAATCACAAACTACTTCTTGGTAAACAAAAAAAACATAGGATAGACAACATCACCAGATGGATTTGTAACTGGCTGACAAACCATACTCAATGACTTGTCCTTAATGGTACTACATCTATATGGAAGGAAATAAGCAGTGGGGTACCACAAGATTCCATGTTAAGCATGGTACTATTCAAAATCTTCATTAAAGACTTAGATGAAGGGGAATTCATCAAATTTGCAGATGACACTAAGCTGGCAGCAATAGCCAACACCCCAGAAGACAAGCTCAGGAACCAAAATGATCTTGACAGACTTGAACAATGGGCCCTATCTAATAAAATGAAATTTAACGTGCAGAAAAGCAAGGTTTTACACTTAGGCAGGAAATACCAAAGGTACAAATACAGATTAGGTGAAATGTAGCTCAAAACAGTAACTGTGATAGGGACCTTTGAGTCCTAGTGGATGATCACTTAAATATCAGCCAGCAGTGTGTGGTAACAGCCAAAGAAGCTAATACAATCCTTGGTTGTACAAACAGAACCATGGAATCAAAATCACATGAATTATTAGTACCACTTCATAAAGCCTTAGTAAGGCCACACCTGGAACACTGCGTCCAGTTTTGGTCACCACGTTATTAAAAAGATGTTGAGACTTTGGAAAAAGTGCAAAGAAGAGCAACTGTGATGACCCAGGGTGGGATACAAAAGCAACAAAGTCACAAAAACAGGTGAAGTCCCTCTAATTCCTTCAACTTGGCTTTAAAGGTCTAATTATCATTGACTGGAGAAAAAACTCCAACACAAACAGTTGTGAAAAGGAAGAACTTCTGTTCAAACTCATATATATATAAATTATAAATAGAAAAAACAACAACAACACAAACCACACTGAAGAATTAATGAGACAAGGCAGGATAAGGGCTTGAAGACATCCACAGATATTGAAATACACACACTGGGAAGGACGCCAGAACTCAGATAAGAACTGAGAGACTAGAAATATTTTCACGCTTTGCTTCCAGCACTGGCCCATGCACAGTTTGTCCTTTTGAACAGTCCTCACAACTGCAGCCCATGAAGGGGATCAAGGCCCTTTCCTCCCCCGTAGATTATGCCATTCACGTTTCTCCCTTATCCCATCCTCCCTGCATTCCTTAGGATGAAGTGGGGATGGGCCTGGGTCTTCCTCTGAATGCCCAGCTGGCCTGTGTCCTTTCCCAGTTTCCTCCACAACCTCTGGAGCCACAGTCCCACTCCCTGCCTACTGATCCTCCTCTCCCTCAGAGTCAGATTCTAACAGGGGCATGACAGCAACTAAGATGATTAAAGGCCTGGAAACTATAACATATGAAGAATGATTGCAGAATTCGGTTTTGGCTAGTCTAGAGAAAAGAAGGAATAGAAGGGATATGATAGCAGTATTCCAGTATTTGAGAGGTTGCCACAAAGAGGATGGGGTCAACTTATTTTCAAAGCACCAGAGGGCAGGGATAAGAAACAATGGATGGAAACTAATCAAGGAGAGAAGCAACCTGGAATTAAGAAGAAACAGTGTGAACAATTAAATAAGTGCACAATCGTGCCTACCATCCTTGTCCTATTGTGCCCAATTATTAGTCCCTATTCCATGTATTTAAACTTATGTTTATTCTTATTTTTATTATATTGCAAGCATTTGACTAAACCAATCAACCAACTAACCAGTGGAACAGTGTAACAGCTTGTCTTTATAAGTTATGGGTGCTTCATCACTGGAAATGTTTAAGAGACTGGACAGTCACTTGTGCGAAATGGTACAGGATCTCCTGCTTGAGTAGGGAATTGGACTAGAAGACCTCAAAGATGTCTTCCAGCTCTAGTCTGATTGATGGGTAAACGCACAATACAGGATATAGGAATTTGTATATAAAATTAAGTCGTGAGGAATGCTTTTATAGCAGTTGGGCACAAATTGCCTTTTAAAAGCACTAGCAAATTTTGTGCACAAGGTAACTGGGTGTGTACATTTTTGCAAATCTTTCCAAGGGAAGGAGAAATTTTCTAAAAATTATTTAAAATCAGGAATGACAATAGTGCTATTATTACTGAAAACTCCAGGGGATGGCTACTTCCCCTGCAATGTTTTTGTTACATTCACCTCCTTGACTAAATATTTCCTGGATAGATTCAGGTCAAGGATCTTTTTGTGTCTTCTTCCACCTCTGAAAAAAGAAAGATGTCAGCAAAGCAAGATCATGCTTGGCAGAGTTCATCTTCCAACAGATGCCAGGTTAATTAAAAACTTTATTACTTTCACTTTATGCCTCCTTGAAAGACTGTAGATTTGGTTTTTGGTTTTTGAGGTTGTTGCATAGTTATAAGTGTGTGTTTGATATATTTCATAAGGTAAGAAACTCTGCTTATAAATTGTAGAAAAACAAGATATAAATAGAAGGGTTATAAATGATTGGCAAAAGTTTTGAAATTCATTGACTGTTTTTTCTTTGTGTCTTCGAAACTCTCTGAATGTGGTGTGCACACACGTGTGCGTGTGCACACACACACACATACACACACACACACACACACACATATATATATATATAGGCTAAAATTTTATTTGAATTCTAGAAAGAAAGGAGAACACTCTTGAAAAGAAAATGTAGGGGGATATGGTAAAGAAAATCTAAAGTCAAAGAGCATATTGAATACTTACGTCACTGTATGATTTCTGGATACTAAATATTTGGTGCTCCAGTAACTTGAAGTATGATTTTTTTTAATGAGTTTGCTCATACCTCTCTTCTGCATTTGGAGTTTCTTCTGGATCCTCCCAGCTATCTGAAAATAGTGGGGCACTAGGAATCTAGTAAAATGTTTTTCAGTCAAAACTCCAAAACACTCCATATATGGAAGATCATGTTTTCAGCATGGTAAAATGGCACTAACATTTTCATACTTCAAAAAAGGCTTGTTACTTGCTGAAGTAGCTAAATCCAGCTCAGTTATATTGTTCCTTGAGATTAAAACAAACCATGCAAACATGTTCTCCCATACATGTCAGTAAAAATAACTAGTAATAATTTGCTGCCTTTTCATGAAAGACAAAACTTAAATGTGAATCAATTATCCTGTGAGGAGTTGAGTTTCTGCATATCAGTGCCAGGAATGTTCTTACTATGACCCTAAATGATAAATCTTTGTTATGGACCGTAATGTTCAGACCAATAACAACAACAGAAAAAAAACCTCATCCTTTACTTCCAATCATAACATGCCATATTTTCCGTACACGAAGGATGGCAAGCATTTCCAAATCTGAAAAATAACAAGAACATGTAATGAAATGTTTATACCAGTTAAATAAATTAGAGGCATAATTTTATCCTCAAAAGGAAATGGAATTATTTCCTTTTGAGGATAAAATTATCCTCAAAAATTATCCAATGCAGAGAAAATTAGCCATATTTAAATCCTCATGAAATCAATGACATTTAAGTATTTAAACCATGTGCTTAAGTCTCATTGATTGCAACCATTGATTATACTTTATGAACAGATGCTGGCTGCATTGAAAGCTATGAATGTAATCACTGAAGAGACCAACAATAGAAAGATGTCCTACTTGGTTAGTAATTTTGCTGGCAGGTGGAAAGCTACAAGGAGTAGGTCCACACCTAATAATACATATTTAAAAACACATATAAAAAGTGTTTTTATAGGGATATAGGATTTCTGAACCTATAGTAGTATGTACAAAAGTGCTTTCTCTATCTGCTATTAATTGTATAAGCTGGGATATAGGAGGAAGGATCAGTTGTGGGATAGTGAAACTATTAACATGCTCCTTGTCAAGTTCCTGTAATTGATAAATTAAATAACGAGATACTGCTAAAGCAATGCTACAACCAACAGAATTTTAATTGGGTAGTTCAAATTCTTTATAGTTGTCTGATGGAAGAATGTAAAGGTGGTGGAAAATATTTACCTCTGTAGGTTACATTGCTTTTTTCTTATTTTCTATAGCACACATTTTCATTTTGTTTCTTTTTTAAACTTTATAAAAAATAATTTATTTAATATTTATGCAATTAAAAACAATTACACACACGTGCGCGTGCGCACACACACACACACATTTTACAGCACTTATTGAGCAATGATTACATTTGTTTTTTCTTATCATTGACGTGTTTTACCTTATTATGATAATTCCTTCATCCTTTTAACGTTTTTAATTCTCTATATACTTTATAGTTAGTCTCACAACTCTTTATTATTGCGATACAGTCCAGTAGGGATAGTTGTATTTTAGCCCAATTATCTAAGACTTTCCATATTTGTGTTATTAATTTGTCATAGTTATCTTTTTTAATTGTCGAGCATCTGGGTATCAACCAGATCCCTAAATATTTTTACTTTATTAACTACTTGTATACTTAATTTATTTACTAATTCTTCCTTTTGCTTTTTTGTACAGTTTTTTTGATATTAATTTTGTTTTTTCCTTATTAATTTTCAGCCCTGCCACTTTTCCAAAATTTTCTATTTCCTTCATTAAGATGGGGCTCATTTCTGTCGGATCCTCCAATATAAATGCCATATCATCAGCAAAGGTTTGGAATTTGTACTTCTCTTTTTTAATTTTTAATCCCCCAATGTCTTGGTTTTGTTGTATCTGTGTTAGTAATATTTATTCTGCTAATATATACAGCAGCGGGTTTAAAGGACATCCTTGCCTTACTCCCTTACTTATCCTTATATTGTCCGAATTTTCCACATTTATTAAAATTTTTGCCGTTTGTATTTTATATATTGTCTTAATAAGTCCCTGGAATTTTTCACCAAATTTCATACCAATTGTTTAATAAAAAAATTCCAATTCAAATTGTGGAAAGCTTTCTGGGCATCTATAAACATCAAAGCCATTGGTCTGTTTGTATGTATTTCATAAAATTTTAAAATATCCATAATAACCCTTGTGTTTGTCTTCATTTGTCTATGGGGAAGAAACCCGTTCTGGTCCATATGGATAATTCTGCTTAATATCCTTTTTAACCTTTCTGCCAATATTGTGGCCAATATCTTATAATCTACATTTAAAAGAGATATTGGCCTATGGATCTGGATTTTTTGTGAGTCCATTTGCTCTTTATGTATGAGAGTTATATACGCTTCCATCCATGATTTTGGAACATTAGCATTTTCCAAGGGTTCGTTGTAGAGATCCATCATTAGCTCCTCTAATAGCTCTTGAAACTCCTTATAAAATTCTGATAGAATACCATCTGGGCTGGGAGTCTTATTTACTTTTTGCACTCCAATTGCTTTTCTTATTTCTTCTAAAGGTATTTTATTATTTAAAGTATCTTTTCCTTTGTCTGCTATTTCCGGCAAGTTTTTTTCTTTAATGTATTGGTTAATAAATTCTTCTGGAATCTTTTCTTGTTTGCATAGGTTCATAAAAACTTCCTTGGCAACTTCCTTTTTTTCCTGGGCCTGAGTACATATTTTCCCTTCTTGGTCTTGGAGGGTTACAATCACTCTTTTTTCCTGTTCTTTTCTTATTTTATGGGCTAGCCATCTCCCTGGCTTATTTGCATTTTCAAAATGGTTTTGTTTTGCTAGTTTAATTTTTCTGGCTAAATTTTCCTGTGTGTTTAAGTTTATTTTATGTTTTATCAAATCAATTTCTTTTTTAATATTTTGATTTTTCGGATCTCTTTGTCTAGCTATTTCTAAATCTTTCAATTTCTCCCTCCAGATCTTTTGTTGTTATCTTTTTTCCTTATTCCTTTTAATATTATAGATGATAGTTAAACCTCTTATATATGCTTTTACTATATCCCATAGGTTCTGTAGTGATGTGTGTTCTCTCTTGTATATTTCAAAAAATATTTTCAGTTCTTTTTTATCATTCCAATATATTCTTTGTCTCTTAGCATATTACTATTAAATGTCCATCTTCCAATCTTTCTCTTTCCTTTCCATTTGATTTGAATCGGATTATGGTCAGCCCATGCATTTGGCAATATCTCTATCTTTTTAATATTTTCCATTAGGGCCGTATCCATCCATATCTGGTCTATTCTTGACCAAGAATGATGTGGATTGGAAAAGAATGTATATTGTTTTTTGGTTGGGTTTTATTCTCTCCACATGTCTTCAGATTTAATTCTATCGCCATATTGTTAAAGGTAGATTGGAGTATTCTCCTTTTCTTTTTATTCTTTTTGGAGCTTCTGTAGTCTTTATCTTTGTCCGGAACTGCATTATAGTCTCCTATTATGCATATACTTGTATATTCCATTTCAATTATCTTATGATGGAGTCTGGAGTAAAATTCTTTTTGGTTTACATTTGGGGCATATATTGCAACTAGAAACATCTTTTTCTGGTTTAGTATTATTTCTATAAATAGTATTCTCCCTTCATCTTTGTATATTTGTTTATGTTGCAACCATTCTTTTACATATACTACAATGCCCCATTTCTTTTGTTTTGAGAGAACACAATACATTTTACCTAGGTTTGTAGATTTTAAGAGGTCTGCCTGATTACCTATAATGTGAGCTTCTTGTATACACATTATATCCGTATTTTGTTCTTTAAGTTTCTCAAGTGTCTGTTTTCATTTCGATGGTAGGTTTAAACCATTAATGTTGATTGAGAATAAGGTAATTTCTCTATCCGTATTACTATCTGTATAGGACGGTTCTTGTTTCATTTCTTGTTCTTAGCTCTCTTCTTCTTGGCCTATTATCATCTTCTTCCTCTCTAGGGTTCTGAGTTTCTGGCTGTAGTTCAGGTTCTTTTTCTTCAGAGAGCTGTTCTTCTTGGCTTCTCGCATTTAAGTACTCTCTACTTTCCTGTTCTTCTTCAGGCCCCAGATATCAGTCACAAAATTCATGTGCTTTATCTATTGTATCGATCTTGTATCTTTTATCTTGCCAGGATATTAAGAGTACCTCCGGAGTGAGCCATCTAAATGGTATCCCATTCTTAATTAGTTGTGTTGATAAAAACTGATAGCTTCTTCTCTGTTCTCTGACTCTCCTGGGAATTTGTTTGAGTGTCACTACCTCATGGTCTTTGTAAATTAGTGGCTCGTCTCTGGTCCTTCCATATAGTAGGTCTCTCATTATCTTCCTCACAAAGCGAATATGGACCTCTCGGGGTAGCCTGTGTCTTCACGCATAATGTGTGTGGACCCTGTAAACCTCATCGATATCATTATCAATTTCCTGTTTACTTTTCTGAAGAGCTGTTGCTATTAAGTTTGCAATTATTGAGCGTAGATCTTCTCTTCTGTCTTCAATAACATTTTGCAATCTGAGATAGAACTTTTTCCAATTCTATATGTACTACTGAATCCCAGAGTTCACAGTATAACACCTTCCAATTTTGTTCCGTTTCTTCTAATTTTTTTCCCACATCCTCCATTCTTGCTTCCATTGTATTTAATTTCTGTTCATTCTTTATCATTGCCTCCTGCATCATTCCGATTTTGCTATCCAAATTCTGTATATCATTTTTCACTCCACCTATTTCGGTTTTCATCTCTGTTTTTATATCTTCATGGTTCCTTGCTATGAGATCATGGGTTTTTACCATAATTTCTTGTATCATAGAAAGTGTTGTCTGTACCATCTGCAGGGTTTGAGCCGAACTTGTCTTTTCTGCTAGTAGCATTGCATCAATCAATCTCTGTCCTAGAGGTGAGGACAGCACTACTGTACCTTTCCCCCCTGCTTTTACAGTTGTAATTGATGTTGCCATTTTTACTACTTGTAATAGCCCTTTCCAATCCACCATTCACTATCCCTATTAGATTTAGATCTTCCTCTCCTTTTCTGTTGAGTATTTATATTAGTATAGATATTATTAATCAGCAATTTTCTATTATAAAGACTCTCAGTCAGATCTTACTCCTATTCTTTATATATTCAGGTCATTAAAGGGTTAAGTATTAATCAAATGTAAGTATAATTAATCAAAAATCAAAACTCCTATACACTTAATTGATTATTATAAATATTTAAGACACTTAATTCATTGTAACACTCAATTTCTTTTATATATACTTGCCATCTTCAGGCTGGTGCTTTCGGCTTCATGCTCGTGCAAGCAAAGCATGATCGGCGCTGCCATCTCCCTATATATACTGGTGGGGAGGTTGGATGTGTTGTCATTTCTTGATTGGTTGATGGGGTTTTTGTGGCTGGGAAACCAACATTGGACCCAAAACAACACGACACCACCACCATTCTCCCTCACCAGACTCAAACCCAAACCCATCCTATAGATGAAAGACAACCACCATCCAGAAACCAGACCATGGCTGCATCACCAGCTGCCACACATCCCGACCCCCAAATCAAGCAAACAGACACACACCATGAATACATATCCAGGCCTCAAACTCAGAGCCAAACCAAAACCTAGAACGTCATATCACAGCCACCCGCTCAGGATATCACATCACAGGACTCAGGAGGTTACACTACAAAACCTCAGGATGTTGCAACACAGCCAACGACCCAGGAGATTACAGCCCAAGACCCAGGATGTCAAAACAATAGAACTCATAAGGTCATCACACAGCCCATTACCCAGGTCATTACAACACAGGAGGCTGAAAGACACACAGCCAATACCTCAGCTGCACATGTTCTTACGAAAAAGCCAGCCAATCTGCAAACATCAACTCCATCAACCAATCAAGAAATGACAACACAGCCAACCTCCCCACCAGTATATATAGGGAGACGGCAGCTCCGATCACACTTTGCTCACACAAACAAGAAACAGAAAGCACCAGCCTGAAGATGGCGAGTGGGACCTCATCAAAATGTTGCCAAGATACTCTCAATCTTACACGGGAAAAGACCCAAACACGCCAAGACCTGCATACCTGTACCTGTGAAAATCTACGAATATACACTGCTCAAAAAAATAAAGGGAACACTTAAACAACACTATGTAACTCCAAGTAAATTTCACATGCTGTTTTGCAAATGGAATAGACAACAGGTGGAAAGCATAGGCAGTTAGCAAGACATCCCCAATAAAGGAGTGGTTCTGCAGGTGGTGACCACAGACCACTTCTCAGTTCCTAAGCTTTCTGGCTGATGGTTTGGTCACTTTTGAATGGTGGTGGTGCTTTCACTCTAGTGGTTTGGTCACTTTTGAATGCTGGTGGTGCTTTCACTCTAGTGGTAGCATGAGACAGAGTCTACAACCCACACAAGTGGCTCAGGTAGTGCAGCTCATCCAGGATGGCACATCAATGCGAGCTGTGGCAAGAAGGTTTGCTGTGTCTGTCAGCGTAGTGCTCAGAGCATGGAGGCACTACCAGGAGACAGGCCAGTACATCAGGAGATGTGGAGGAGGCTGTAGGAGGGCAACAACCCAGCATCAGGACCGCTACCTCCACCTTTGTGCAAGGAGGGACAGGAGGAGCACTGCCAGAGCCATGCAAAATGACCTCCAGCGGGCCACAAATGTGCATGTGGCTGCTCAAATGGTCAGAAACAGATTCCATGACGGTGGTATGAGGGCCCGACGTCCACAGGTGGGGGTTGTGCTTACAGCCCAACACTGTGCAGGACGTTTGGCATTCCCAGAGAACACCAAGATTGGCAAATTCACCACTGGCGCCCTGTGCTCTTCACAGATGAAAGCAGGTTCACACTGAGCACATGACAGATGTGACAGGGTCTGGAGATGCTGTGGAGAACGTTCTGCTGCCTGCAACATCCTCCAGCATGACCGGTTTGGCAGTGAGTCAGTAATGTGTGGGGTGGCATTTCTTTAGGGGGCTGCACAGCCGTCCATGTGCTCGCCAGAGGTAGCTTGACTGACATTAGGTACCGAGATGAGATCCTCAGACCCCTTGTGAGACCATATGCTGGTGCAGTTGGCCCTGGGTTCCTCCTAATCCAAGACAATGCTAGACCTCATGTGGCTGGAGTGTGTCAGCAGTTCCTGCAAGACAAAGGCATTGATGCTATGGACTGGCCTGCCCGTTCCCCAGGCCTGAATCCAATTGAGAACATCTGGAACATGTCTCGCTCCATCCACCAATGCCACATTGCACCACAGACTGTCCAGGAGTTGGGGGATGCTTTAGTCCAGGTGTGGGAGGAGATCCCTCAGGAGACCATCTGCCACCTCATCAGGAGCATGCCCAGGCGTTGTGGGGAGGTCATACAGGCATGTGGAGGCCACACACACTACTGAGCCTCATTTTGACTTGTTTTAAGGACATTACATCAAAGTTGGATCAGCCTGTAGTGTTTTTTTCCACTTTAATTTTGAGTGTAACTCCAAATCCAGATCTCCACGGGTTGCTAAATTTGATTTCCATTGATAATTTTTGTGTGCTTTTGTTGTCAGCACATTCAACTATGTAATGAACAAAGTATTTAATAAGAATATTTCATTCGTTCAGATCTAGGATGTCTTATTTTTGTGTTCCTTTTATTTTTTTGAGCAGTGTATATGTATGTGTGTGTGTTTGTGTGTATAAATTATTCTTTTTCATATTTTTAACTATATACTTGGTCCAAAGTTAATATCTCTAAGTTCTTTTACTAAATTGTTTGCATATTATTTTTAAACAACTATTAGGAAGGGTTATTCACAATGGAATGGGTATAATAGTAATAGTGGTAGTAATATTTATATACAGTTATTATTTAAAGATATATCTTATATAATATATGGTCTCTTTCTTATAAGCATTCAATCATTCATAAACAGTTCAATCAATATTAAACAGTATTCTGTATCCGATATTCTAACATGTATATATCTATCAAATTTATATTTTACCAGTATCATTTAGCTGAAGTCCATAACTTTTTTGTCCAATGTTCAATGTTCTATTACAGTTCTTAATTCAAAATGTCTCCTTTCAAAAATGCACCACTCAATCTGCTGTTTTCCACCTTTTACTTCCTTCTTTTTGCCATTGGACCACCTCGTCTCTGGGTCCGATTGTCGCGATCTCCCTCTTCTGCTGCTGGTTTTAGGGGTTTTCTTCTTGCAGTCTCCAGGATCGTGGTGCCTCCCTGAGACCCCCACGTCTTCCCCTTTCTTCTGTCTACCCCTTCAGGGTCCAACACGCTCCTGAGAGCCACCAAACAGCAAATATCGGATTCTTTAGAGCAGTGACCCGCTCCTCAGCTCTGCACCGACGAAGCGCCCAACTGGAAGTCTCTATACCACACATTTTCAAACAAGTAACAATCAAAGAAAATCATGAAATTATGGCACATTTCACAGATTGGTTGATGTTCAGAAGGACTTGTTTTTACTTTAACTTAAACTGACCTCCTGCCAAGGAGAAAAGCAATCTGTGATTGTCAGAAGATGCTCTAATTCTAAAATTTGTTCCAAAACAGAAGCATCTTTCCATGTCAAATACAGAACATTGTGTTCAAAGTGGTCACATATTTCAAGAAAAAGAAAATATTTTCCCCTTTCCAATTGGGAATAATACTCAAAGGAAGCAGATAAAAAGGTTGTAACTTCTCCAGGTGCCACATATAGTGGTGAAAAAGGAAGAATAAGTACTTCTACCATCAACAAGTTGAAATTATCGTTGAGATTTTGGAATTCTGGAAGTTAAAGTTGAAGTTCAGTCACATCTTAAAATGACTGAAATCGAGAGACACAAACCTAGTGTGAGGGGGAAAGGAATAGATTAAGAGATCTAGACATGCAATAGTAAAAACTATTGGAAAGCAGATTGGAGAGAGAATATAGATTGGAAAGAAAGAAAGAAAGAAAGAAAGAAAGAAAGAAAGAAAGAAAGAAAGAAAGAAAGAAAGAATATAATATATATATATATATATATATATATATATATATATATATATATATATATATATATATATATATATATATATATATATATATATATTTCTAAATTCACTAGTTTACTGTCCCCATTTTCACTTTTCAAAGCAAGCTTTTGCTTCTGTGCACTTGAAATGTTAAAATCAATCAGAGAACCCACTTGAGATGCTACAAGTCCCAAAACAACAGAGAACACTGCCAATACCTGCCACTACGCAAAAGGGAGGAAAGGTGTGTTAAGATCCCACTTCCCTTGTTGAAGAGAAGGAGTAAATCCATCAACCTCTTGTTAATTTCATAGAACATAGAATAATAGATTGGAAGATACCTTGCAGATATTCTAGTCCAATCCTATGCTTAAGCAGAAGACTCATACCATTTTAGACAAATGGTTGCCCAGTATCTTTTTGAAAGCCTCCAGTGATGGAGAACTCACAACTTCAGAAGGAAAGCTTTTGGTTGATTGCTCTAACCATCAGGACATTTCATGTCTGTCTGTTTAGCTTGCCTTCTGAGGAGGAGGGGGGTTTGCAAAGCCAACAAGCTAGCATTTCCCTTAAAGGACCCTGAGGTACAGGAGCTGGGAGGAATGGTAAAGCAATATTCCATCAGAAGGAGAAAGAGCCATGAATCTCAAAGTAAGCAAGGCATTCCTTAGCTTTATGGCTGTTTCAATTACACTACTTTACCTCAGATTTCTGATTGTGCTGATGTTGTAGGAACAGAGGTCTGGAACCGGAGCTGTGTTCAAACTCATTCTGAAATGCTTTAAAAGAAATGCCTGAGTGATAAAGAGATAAGATATTACTTCCAGCGAAGCAACGAAGCGGTGTGGATGAGTGGTAGCTCTGTGAAGTCCTGCTGATTTCTTCAAGCCCTGAGGCTCTTAGGAGCCGAAAGTCACCCTGAATGGTTGGTAAAGGCAGAGGGATGCTTTGGTGGTCACGAGGAGAGTAGAGTCTCCTCAGCTGACCTGAACAAACCCCCTCCATCTGAACTAAAAAGAGAACCGCCAGCATGGCTGAATCGAAGCTGGGAAGGCAGCTGAGATGGAAGTGAAAAAGAAAGGAAAGATCTTGTAACAGCATGCTTAGTTTGGTAAGAATTACTCCAATTTCTGCAGTGGAATTTTCCTTGGAAAGTGGGACTCAAAGGAGGAAATTAGCTGCAATTAACAATCAGGAGTGACTGTCAGATTTAGTAAAGAAAAAAAAAGATATTGCAGCTAGAAGTAACTTTAAAAGGACAGATTGGATTGGTTAACCCAAATTTCTGGACCGTATTTTTACGACAACTCAACTTGAAGAACTTTGGGAAACTATTGGAAAACAATCTTATTCAGAGACATATTGATTGTCTCTGTGTGTTTTAATTCAGAGAGTTTTGCTCTCTTTCAATAATCCAGTGTGCTTTCGAACATCCTGTTACTGCCTATTGTTTACAGCATAATAGCAGCAGCCATCAGAGCAATAAATTCCTCCCACCCAGTAAATAACAGCTGCTAGTAAAACAATTAATCCTTTCCTTGCAGACTCTCAATACTACCTCATTACTTTAATCAAACACTAATTAATTCATTACCTCAAAACTTACAACTTTTCTACCTCATTACCTATATCAATGATTAGATAATCAATTTCTATATAATAATTTATTATTGGTTTAATTGATTTATTGTTTAATTGATTTATGTGATTAGAGTGTTTAGTGCAAATGGTGTGATTACTGATTAGTTTAAAAGATCAAGATTCATGTAATTTAATTGATTAGTAAAATTAGTGATTTGGTGAATTTAATTGAACAGTGTGATTAATGATTAGTGTAATTAATTGATTAGCAGTTAGTGTAATTAATTGATTAGGCTGATTGTTGCTTAGCAAAATTATTTGACTAGAGAGATTATTGCAATTGATTGATTGGTGTGATATTGGCTATATTGATTACCCAAAATTGTTTCATTAAGTAATTTAATCAACGTACCATCTTAACAAACCTACCATGTCAAGAAAAAATCCAATGCCAAACCACAACCTAAAGAGAAAGTAATCCTCACCAATGAACTACAAGACTCCTGCACATGCCTTAAACGCTATAAAACTCTAAAGGATAATGAAAATTCCATCAAATGTTATCTATGTAACAAATACGCTCATCATGACTTCTTGGGATTACCCAAGCAAATGATTCAATACCTAGAATCATCCAATGAGTTTCCATACCTCTGCAAATCATGTAGACCCAAACTGGATCTGTTTGAAAGAGTTGATACCATAGAAACACAAATAACATCCCTTGACAGCATAGTAGCATCCCTGGACGCTTTAAAAGAAAGATTATCCAACCTTGAAAAAAAAAAGACACAATGCAAAAACTTGAATATTCAATAGCTACAAATCACATCTCTACCCAACAACCACAACTCAATCCACAACCCAATCCACAAAAAACATAAATCAAACAAATAATGATATCCCAATCCTCATCAGAGAAGCTGTTGAGCATGAACGGATACGTCCTACCGCCAACTTATTTGGTCTAGAGGACATCAATAACAATGATGACATCACAACTGTCCAAAATATCATCAATGATTATCAAGCATCAAGCATCTCCCCTGATTAAATACTTGACATTTCCCGCATTGATCGAGAGCTCAAAAACAGAGAGTGGGGTCATTTGCAAAAATGAATCAAGCAAACGTAAATTCATTTCTACTATAAATTCACTTGCCAAAAGCAACACCAACTATAAGAACCTCCATTCTCGCCCTGTCCTAACCATACAGCAATGTGCCTGCTCCTGTGTAGTCTGCACAGAACTCAAAAAACATCTAGACAATGGAGAGAAGGACTTGTACATTGACTACCATGCTGACTGTATCAAAAGTAAGTCACGCAACCCGCAACTTAGCTTTAACCTTCAACCACAACCCTACTTCAACCAATCCACCATCACCCAAGACTAGGCACGCATACCCCTAACTACCCCAATTCCAACTACAGCTGGCCTTACATGCAAGCTACTCAATGCAAGAAGCCTTGTAAATAAAATACCTGAAATTCTCCTCTTACTAAATATGGCTAAATTCGACATCATATTTGTTTGTGAAACATGGCTTAATGCATCTCTCTCCCTGACTCCATTACCACAGTAAGAGACTATCATGTTTACTGATCAGATCGTGAAATTCGTAGAGGAGGTGGTGTTGCTATCTTCTATAAAAAGTCCTTACATCTAAAAAACATCCAAGTTACCCAGGAGCTTGCTCTTCCTGAGACCATCATCTGTGAACTATCCTTAAATATCACATTTCAATTCTTACTATGCTACAGAGCACCTGATTATGACATCGAACATGTAAACAAGCTAAATTCACTACTAACATGGGCAACATCCTGCCCACATGCTTTTATATTTCTTGGTGACTTCAATTTACCTCATATTAACTGGACCCTACATGAATGTAAAACTGAACCCATACACGCAACCTTCTATAATGCTGTTACAAATCTGGGACTGGAACAACTAGTAACCAACAATACTGGACTTAACAACTGCCTTGATCTCATCTTCTGCAATAGTTTGAATTTAATTTACAGAATACAAACTAAAGAACCCTTTTCCAACAGTGACCACAATATGATTGACTTTTGTCTCCACATACACCCACACAAAAATCATCACAATGACGTAATTGCCAATTATAACTTCAAAAAAGGCAACTATGATCTTATAGACAACGATCTCTCATCCCTTGACTGGCAATATCTATTCACTGGATGCAATACTGTTGAAGACCATTACAACATATTTTTACTTGAAGTCAAAAGAGTCATCAAACTATATGTACCAATAACAACTCCCACCCAAAAAAAAAACAGATTACCCACAACAATAAGGAAACTTCAATCCAAAAAGAGATCACTCTGGCAGAAAAACAAATTTGGTCACATTGCCAACTTTAAAAGTTGATACAAAAATTTATGCCACCAGATAAAGACTGAATGCACCAATTATCACATTAAACAAGAGCAAAACCTTCTACGCACCAATTCCACCCTTTCTACAGTTTTGTAAACAACAAACTAAAAGACTTAAGGTCCATCCCACCCCAGATAGGACCTAATGGTAAAAACTGCAGCGATGACACCATTAAAGCCAACATCTTTAACACATTCTTTGGCTCAGTATTTGTAAACAGCAATGGATCATGCCCAGTATTTCCTAGTCGAATGACAGACAACTGCAATGATCTGATACATATCAATTTTACAGAAGACAATGTTGAAAAAGCACTACGCGATCTAAAACCTTCTCTATCCATTGGACCAGACGGAATTTGTGCCTACTTCTTAAAAAAGCTATGCACTGCCATAGCAGAACCTCTAAGCATAATCTTTGAAAAATCTTCCAGGACCAGCTCCTTGCCTAACCTATGGTCACAAGCCATGGTCATCCCCATCTTCAAAAAGGGAGACTCCAGCCTAGTTGAAAATTACAGACCAATCTCCTTATGCTGCATAACCTGTAAAGTCATGGAATCAATTATTAACCAATCCATTATCCTCCACTTAGAGACAAACAACCTACTCTCTAATAAACAATTTGGTTTCAGAAAAAAAACTGTCCTGAAATCTGCAACATATGGACTATACAACTCGATCAGGGCAAAACAATAGACACAATCTACATAGACTTCTGTAAAGCCTTTGATTCAGTGGTACATGACCAATTACTCCTAAAACTAAAATCCTATGGTTTCTCTGGACAACTGCATAACTGGATAGAAGCATTCCTGTCAAACAGACAACAAATGGTCAAAATTGGGAGTGTCCTATCAAATTCTCTACCTGTTAATAGTGGTGTCGCCAGGGCAGTGTTCTAGGACCAACTCTCTTCATACTCTACATAAATGACCTCTGTGATCACATTAAGAGCAACTGCGTTCTCTTCGCTGATGATGTAAAGCTGTTCAATACCACAGACAATACTTCTACCCTTCAAAAAGTTCTTGACTATGTATCAGAATGGTCAAACAAATGGCAACTTTAAATCTCAACAAATAAATGCTCTGTCCTACATATTGGCAAAAAAAATCAGAAAATAAAATACAAGCTGAATAGTCAAGACCTTGTTGATGATCCAAGCTCTGTAAAAAGGACCTTGGAATACTCATCTCTAATGATCTAAGTGCTAGAGTCCACTGTAACTACATAGACAAAAAGGCATTAAGAATTGTTAACCTAATCCTACATAGCTTTTTCTCTGGTAATATCACACTACTAACTAGAGCATACAAAACATTTGCTAGACTAATACTCGAATACAGCTCATCAGTCTGGAACCCACATTACGTATCTGATACTAAAACAGTTGAGAAAGTCCAGAAATATTTCAGAAGAAGAGTTCTCCACTCCTCTATTCGTTGTAGAATACCTTATGCCACTAGACTTGAAATTCTAGACCTAGACAACCTAGAACCATGACGCCTTCAGTCTGATCTAAGTATAGTACATAGAATTATACATTGCAATATCCTACCTGTCAATGAATACTTCAGCTCTAACCATTACAACACAAGAGCAAACAATAGATACAAACTCAAGGTTAATCGCACCAAACTTGATTGCAGGAAATATGACTTCAGCAACAGAGTGGTCAATGTCTGGAATATTCTACCTGACCCTATGGTTTCTTCCCCAAACCCCAAAAACTTTAACCTTAGACTGTCTACTGTTGACCTCACCCCTTTCCTCAGAGGTCTGTAGGGGGTGTGCATAAGTGCACTAACGTGCCTATCGTCCCTGTCCTATTGTTTCTTTTATTTTTCTTATATGTACCCATTTCATGTATTCATAATTATGTATATACCTATACCTATTATCTTGTAAGCGACTGACAAATCAAAATAAATATATAAATAAAAAGAATGGGGAGTGAAACAGAAGGAAACAGGATCCTGAAGAGCAGGGAAAAAAAGTGTGTTGCTGACTGAGGAAAATGCTACAGAATGGAAAACTGGATAGAGGGAAAAAATGACAGAAATGAGATAAGAGAAAATGAGATTCATAATGCACATTAAAAGGAAAAGTAAACAACATGTATTTTGTATTTCCAAAATCTAATCAAAAATGGTTCTTTTGTCAGTTTGAACTGTGCCTGCCTCTGAGGATATTTCGATGAAATGAAAGACTAGCTGCCTATATAATTGCTGTCAATGTGGAAAAGCTTTTCTTCTCTCAAGTTTGCAAGGCAGGAAGTTTTGTGAAGTACCACCTGAGATGGCCTGTTTATCTTTTAAAGGAACATATTTAATTATTTCAAAAAGGAAGAATTAGTTAATGCGGAACCCTGAGGATTAAAAATTGAGGCTACAAGGCAGTCTCTTGAAAGCTTATGCAATCTGACTACTCGTGCTATGCAAGCATCTTGTTTTTATTGCAGAAAAAGATAGAGGGGGAAAAAAGTGTGAAAAACAGAGAAAGAACAAAGAAAATCCCATGAAGGGAGAGTGACTGCCTTGAATAATTTAAGGCACTTCCCTCATTTCAGGCTTCAGATCCTTTATATATTTTTGAGCCCACAGTAGTATTTAGTTTGTCAATGGTCAGGCTACAACCATAATCAAATCCACAACAGCAGGAAAGCGAATGACCAAAAAAATACATATTTATTATTAGATTTAAGCTACTGGGGGGGAAAGAGAGAGGAGGGAGCAATTGTGAGAAAAAAATACATTCTTGGTTGATTTAATATAAAATATAACTTTGAACTGTAGCAGGATTGCTATAGCTGGTCAGCACTAGATTTGTAAAGTGGCATTAACATTTGTCTTCCCTATGCACAACATACACATATAATATAAACAAAGCTTATTATTTTCTTCATTGCTACTGAAGGAAGACTTTCTGAATAGTACTATGAGAGGTTCTATATGAAAATAGGTTTTATTCTTTATAATGTTTCCATCTTCCCTTAAAACATTAACAGAATTCACAATAGACTGAGAATCATAGTCTCAACTAGCCAATCAAGCTGAAATTAAGTTAATCAAGTAAAAATAGCAAACAGGAAAAACATTTTACTTCCTCAAACCCCCAAATAACCCAATCCATATATCAAAGAATAAGGCCTGTAAACACAAATAGTTGAATTAGGTCTCCCAGTACAATTGTATGTTCACATTCACAATAATAAATATCATAGTTGACATCCTTCACACACACAACACCTGCCCCTCAAATGTCATCCTAAAATCAGCATGTACATACTTCCACACTCAGGACAAGCTCCCCTATTTAACTGTGTTGCTGTATCCCATTTCTCTGCAGCTGCCATTAAAGGCAAATCCCTTTGCTTTTAGGAATAGACATTTCTTCTTTCCTTACAGCTGTCTGGATCTCATTTGTATTTATTCGTGGGCAATACCAGCTCAAGTTGAAACCCCCAATTATTCTTCTGACAGTACACTGGAATCAGCAATTAATACTGTATATTTTAATAAAAGCCAAACTCAACATCATAAATGACTAGACCTTTACTTTGTGTATGGAAATTAATTACAGCATTTCATGGAGGGTTGCATTCAGAGTTATTCACTATTAGAGTAAGTTAAAGTTTACAACATGATTTTACATTATGTTTTTCTCTCTTCCATCTTTTTCTCTCTTTTCTGGTCTTCTGCTATTGACCTTAATAAGGATATTCTGAAGCCTGGTTAATGCTATTTCTTTTATCAGATTAGGATGAACTGATTACTCATCATGTGGTAAAATATTATATAAATGTTTGAAACATCACAGAGATGATAAGAACTACTTGAGTTTCTGTTCTGAAGTGTGTATTGATGATGTAGTTCTTAATGATTTAATAGCAGTATATAAGGAATTTTAGAACATAGAATAATAGAATTGGAAGGGACGTTGGAGGTCTTCTAGTCCAACCTTCTGCTTGAGCAGGAGATCCTGTACCATTTCAGACAAATGGTTGTCCAGTCTCTTCTTGAAAGCTTCCAGTGATGGAGCACACACAGCTTCTGAAGGCAAGTTATTCCTTTTCTTGATTTCTTTCAACATTAGGAAATTCATCCTTAGCTTTAGGTTGCTTCTCTCCTTAGTTAGTTTCCATCCATTGTTTCTTGTCTTTCCTTTTGGTGCTTTGGAAAATAGTTTGACCCCCCTCATCTTTATATGAACCCCTCAAATATTGGAACACTGTTATTGTCCTTCTTTTCATTAGACTTGACATACCTAATTCCTGTAGCATTTCTTCATATGTTTTATCCTCCAGCCCCTGATCATTCTTGTTGCTCTTCTTTGCACTTTTGCCAGAGTCTTAACATCTTTTTTTATATTTTGGTGGCCTGAACTGGATGTAGTATTCCAAGTGTGGCCTTACTAAGGCTTTGTAAAGCGGTATTAGAACTTCATGTGAGTTTGATTCTATCCCCCTATTATTGTTTGTATGGTGAATATGATTGGCCTTTAGATGTTATAGGGATGAACTTGACTACTCATATCTCTCCTGCCCTACCATTTAACTGTGGATAAGTCAGTGGTAGGATCACTTCTTTCCAACTTTCTCTCCTCCATTTATTTTGGGATTAAACTTGCAGACTTCCCAGACAAGTTGTTCATGGTTGGATATCACTTTAATTCCATAGTAAAACTTCCCCAATAGTTAAATTATGCAAATACTTTTTTTTTTAAAGTACCGTATTTGCCGGCGTATAAGACGACTTTTTGCCCTGAAAACATGCTCCAAGTGGGGGGTCGTCTTATACGGCGTATATAACAAAGGTCGTCTTATGCGCCGGCAAACACGTTGTTGTCACTCGGTGCAAGAGGCGGGGCGGAGCTCCGGCAACTTGCGAAGCCCCTTCAAGCCCAGCCGAGTCTCCCCCCCACCCACCCACCCCGCTCGTGCGGCGGACAGGCGCTCCAGGCTTTGCCCCCATCCTCACCTCCTTCCATCCCCCTCCACCCCCCCAGTGGCAGAAACTTCGGGCCGCACGTGGGGACGAGTGGAGGGTGGAAAGAGACTGGCAACGCCGCTCAAAGCTGAGAAAGCGCCATCCTTGCTTTGTGCTTCGGAAGAGTTCGCGTGTTTTTGTTTTTGTTTTTCTCCCAGGAATGGGATGCTGCTCGTGCAATTTTCTTTGGGGAATTTTCCCGGTTTCAGCCTTTGCTCGAATCCCCCAAGATTCACTTCTGGAAAGGATGCTTATATGTAACGAAAAGCAGTCGCTCAACGGGTCACAAAGAAAGGGAGAGGTGGGCCAGCCTGAGAAAGGGGCTGCCTCAAGCTTTGGTGGCTGGTTGGGGAAGGGGTCATTTTCCAGTCCCCAGTGACAACTTCGTTGCGGACTTTTGCCCGAACTGCCTCCAAGTGGGGGTCGTCTTCGCAGTATATAACAAACCTATTTTTGGTGGAAATGGGGGCCGCTTTGCCATGCTTTCGGAAATGGTAGTACTGTCACTCTGCAGTTTATTGGTTTATTGTGGTGATACTGTTATTTATTAGAACATGATTTTACAAGTCAAACAAGTAAAATAACGACAGATTTGAAATATTGAAAATAAGCTTTTTTCTTTTAATGTAGGAAAATGATTACAATGCCGCATTGGGACAAAAAGTCCTGAGTTCAAGTTCCCACTTTAGTACTGGGAAGGTAAGAAGAGCCCTTTTGGAGTTATTCTATGCATTTCTTTTTTTTATACATGACTTTGAGCTCTAACATTGGGAGAAGGACAAAAACCTATTTGATGTGTTAGTTTATATTTTCTCAGCAGGCATTTGCTTCCATAGACATTGAAGATTATAGTATTTGTTATTATTCCAGTTTGTTTCATAATATTATGGTTATGGATATGGTTCTGATCACTATTTAGGATTAAATCTAGTGTTAAATCTTTTCTTGTTGACTGCTTGACTTACAGTAAATGGGACAACAATAAAAGAGCACAATAGATTTCATTTTGACTTTTCTGTTAATTTTAAACATACGATTCTTGTTTCTTCTTTTCAGATACTTTTATGATCAAAGTTACCACCAGGAAGTCAGTATTTCAACCTAACATCACAGGTTTGTTGTGAAAATTAAAAGCAGAGAAAGAAAATTTGACCCTCTCTGGATTTACATATATGAAGATACCTCCTTTAATAAGTGCACTGAATGAATTTATTTCTTTGACAATTTTAGACTAATAAGACATCTTATTGCTCTAGAGAACTGAAGTTTTCACCAAATACAAGAAACATTTAAGCTGACTTTTAATAAAAATGTGGAACATAAGTTGTATGAAAGCTTTAATGTAAAAACTATCCCTAGAAAACTAAAAATCTGCCCAGTTCAGAGAACCCACAAATCCCATTCCTGGCTGGCCACACCTAACCCTCCCCTCCCCTCCCAGGAGTCCCCATATGGCCCATTTTGGATGCAGGTAAGTGCAGGGTGTACATGGAGGCTCGGGGAGGGTAAAAAAATGGGCCTCCCAGAAGTTTGGGAAGGCCAGAAATAAGCCTGTTTCTGGCTTCCAGAGAGCCTCCGGAGCCTGGGGAGTCTGTTTTTGCCTTCCTGGAGACTTGAGGAAAGCCTCTGACCCCCCCCCCCGCTGTGATGCAGGAGGCCAACTAGGCCATGACCACCATGGCCACACCCACGCAGCAACCGGGCAGAGAACCCTTTGCTAAAAAAAATTGAAGTCCACCCCTGCTTATATATCACTTCATATTACTATACAAAACCATCTCTAAGCAGTTTACAGAATCAGCATATTGCCCCCAACAATCTGGGTCCTCAATTTACCAATCTCAGAAGGATGGAAGGCTGAGTCAACTTTGAGCCTCTGAGGATTGAACTCCTAGCAGTGAGCTGAATTAGCATGACAACTGCATTCTAACCACTGTGCCACCATGGCTCCTGTCATGTCCCTGGTGAAGACTGACTCTGAGGGAGAGGAGGAACAGCCGACAGGAAGTAGAAGTGTGGCTCTGGATGTTGTGGAGGAGGCTGGGGAAGGGCAGAGGCCATCTGGGTAGTCAGAGGAGGACCCAGACCCATCCCCTATCCATCCTAGGGCATGCAGGGAGGAGAGGATAAGGGAGAGATGTGGTCTACTTGGGAGAGAGGGCTTGATCCTCTTCATGGGCTGCAGCTGTGACAACTGAATAAGAGGACAGACATGTGTATGGGTGAGTGCTGGAAACAAAGCATGGAAATATCTCTAGTTTATGGTTCCTCTCTGAGTTTGGCGTCCTTCCCAGTGTGTGTTCTGTTATCTGTGGATGTCCTCTAGCCCTTATCTTGCCTGTTGCTTTTTTCCTCCTTCTTGTAACTGTTTGTGTGGGAGTTTTTTTGTCTTCAGTCAAGGATATTTGGATCTTGGAAGCAAAGTGAAGGAATAAAAGGGACTTCACCTTTTTTTTTGTGACTGTGTTATTTTGTATCCCACCCTGGGTCATCACAGCTCCTAAGAATGTAGAGATAATAGGAGGCCATATTATTTGACTTAAAGATGTATGCAGTTACTTTTACTTTGGGGACAGGATATATGTAACTCTTCAGGAACTTTATTTGTTACATGAAGAGAAACAATGCTAAGCTATAATGGTGATGGGTTTCATCAGTCTCCTGAGTAGCAATGATTTGACACAGCTTGTCATATGTACTTGATCTTGATTAAAATAAGGCATTATTAACTCACTTCAGCACAGCTGAAGCAGAGCAGATATCCATTTTTTCATTTGACTATCATTTTCATTTCATAATCCATAAATATTTGAACAATGTCAACTGGCAGGAATGAGGGCAATGATAATTTGGAGTTCTACAGTTTTAGATTATCAAGCAATTGAGTAGTCATGGAATTTCAGTCATCCTAGATCCTGAATGTTAATTGAAAAGCAGGGCCATGCAGAACAGGAAACATTCATTTATTTTTTTTAAACAAAGCCACTAATCCATCTAAACTGTGATTTGGTGCCATTAATTCTAGGCTTACACAGACAACAATCAATCCCAAAAATGTCATAGAGTGACCCAGTGTTGTTCTTTATGTGAAGTGTGTGTTCTTTCTCTGAGTAGCGATTGAGTTATAAAATGAAGGGAAACCCCTGTGTAAGCTTTTGTGAGGAAAGGCAGGATATAAATCGAAATAATAACAATGTCATCCATCTCCATTTTTGAATGTGATAAATGTTAAGTGTAGGTACGTTAAAGTGGGTCATACTACTATGGTAGTTAAACAGAAGGGAGGCATGGTAGAAAAGTTGAGATGGGTATGTATATAAATTTGATAAAGTTATCATGAATGGCAACAGTTTTGTATGTTACACCACAAAGTTCACTCAAGAAAATTCAGATGGATTGTACTTACTGCATGACTCTTTTTCATCTCTTTAGGTAAGAGTCTTTCCCCTGGAGCCTGTTGCCTGATTTAGTTTTGAATTTTTAGAAAATTGCTTTCAGGGCATCATATTAAGGAGGGAAGAATTGGAGAGCTGCACTTAGTTTTCAGGAAAATTAAAACTGAAAGGACATTATATGCTACATGTAACAGGGAATTTAAATTACTGAAACTGAGAATAGAACAAAAGATTCTCCATGAACAGAACATTACTACAATTTTCAGTGTTGTAATTTGTGAATGAGTGTTGAAAACAATAACAGTAAGATGTGATTTGCTGAATCACATTGGAAGTTCATTTAGCCCAGCATTTGATTTATGGTAGGGAAAGCTAGAAGATTCCTTTATATATACAATTTAAGCTAACTATGGTGACACAAGGAATAACAAAACCATAAACCATCAACAATCATTCTTAAAAATATTATTTGTCCCTGCCCATACTTGCTTTATAAAAATACTTAAAAATGAAATGATTTTGTTGGTTTAAATCAGGATTCAGCATTGTATTTGCCATAGAGTCCAGGCACACAGTGTCCCTATAAGTAGAATTTAAAATGTCCTCTATCATAACATGATGCTATTAATGATGTGCAGTGACTCTAAAACTCAGAAATCTTGCTCTTAGCTATTTGTGACAGGATGCCTCAAGGGAGCATGTTCCTGTCATGTAAGCCCTGAACCACAGGTAGACTTCTTATCTTTCTACAAGGTGTGAAATGAAGCTGAGAATTTTAAAATGAGTCATGAGGCTTTTTAATTAGGATTTTTTTTAAGCAGTTGTTTGGAAAAGTGAATGCTGAAGTTTGTTGGACAGGATACTAGGATACATTTGTGTGATTGAAGGGTTCTCAGGCTGAAAAGGAATTTAAAGATTATAAGACAAAGGGAAGGGAAGAGAAGTTAGAGGCAACAAAATAGAGCATAACTAGCTAGTCTCTGTCTTTCAAAAGGGAATGGGGGACCAAACAGCCTTGAGCCTGTTTAATGAACAAAAAATTAATAGAATATCCACATAAAGCAGGAGTAAAGGACTGCAAAGAAAATAAACATATTTTAAATAGAGAAGTATAAGAAAATGAGAGCTTATACAAAAGTGAACTACAAAGGAAACACCATATATAAGAAGCTAGAGACCTTCAGATAACATACAGCAACTTAGGAAAATGGTTTTTTTAAAAAAAATGTATTCATGCTATATGAACAAGGCAGTGAGATGGCACAAACCCAAAGCATAATTAGTGTTGCACGAAAAACTGGCAGAAGGATAACAGATAGAAGTCATCTGTATAATATCTGAAAGAGTCTAAAAAAGAGCAGTATCTAGATTAGGTCTTAGTTTCATGGAGAGAGTATGCAATCTTGCAACAGTACAGTACAATATAACTAAAATAACTAAACTATATATAACTAAAAACACAAACTAGGAACATTAATATGATGCTTAAGTAGGAATTTCATAATTTGGGGCTCCCTGATAGTACTTGAAGTAAATCATTCCTGCAAACAGTTCAAAAGAGTTAGTAGGAACCATAATGATTGTCTTTCCAGCTCATCTGGAAAATCAGTGAAACCATGAGAGGTAGCTGCTGCAAGCCTCTTCTTAAAAATCTTTAAGATATGAAGATACCACAGCCTTCATAGGTTTCATTATTGTAAAAATCTCACTAAATGAAATTTCTTGAGTAAATGATATAGATGTGGCAAAGCTGAAATATGGCAAGAATTTTTATACAATAAATTAATTACAAATAATAACAGAAAAATATATGGAAATAGTTTAGTGGCCTTTTATTAATACTGTCTGCTCCACCTGTTGCTTTTTATGTGTTGCTGGTTTGTTGCCATCCTAAAAGTATTCAAACCTGTGACTCCATCTGTCTGCCTCTATTTATACTTTGATTTTTATCCATATATTTATCTTTTTTCAAACTAGATAATGCACTACCCATCCTGCTTTTCAGTTTTCTAAGATGATTGGATTTTTTTTTTAATTGCAAAATGAAAGTATGGCTACATTACAGTTAATATCTTGGAACATATACTATATAATGAAATATTGTTTTTCAGAAACAGATTGTTTAAAAATAGAACATCTTAATTACCAAACAGATATTCATCTAGTTTTCTTTTTCTTGTCTTTTTGTTGTTAGACATTATTTTCTAAAGTAGCATTCCCTGATCTGTAGAGTTTCTTATTGTTAGTTAATATTAGCTGACATCTTACATAAATTGGATGTGAGAAATACACATCCAATTAGCTCAAGAAATGTATAGCTCAAGAAATATATATAAATAATAACTCCACAAAAATACTTCTGGTAACTGTGAAAACAAACAAAAAATAAGTTGTAGAAACAACAATGGAGATGAAATGTTTTTGAATTTCATAAAGTTACATATATATGCCCTTAGAGAGACTTCATATTATTAGTTCATGCCAGAAAGAGATGATAGGAGTTATAATCCAATATATTTGGAAAGCACCAGATATATGAAAGCATGTAGTAAATAGACTGATCATTTTTTATGTCTAGATTTGGAAGTAGAAATGGGAAGCAAATGAACATAAGCAAAAAAATCTGATTTTGGAACTGGCCTACCACCAAAGAGAGACCAAAAATGAGAAGACTGATTTGTGCTGAAGGTTAACAGATTCTGCAAGCATATTAATTAAAGTGAACCCATAAAAACCCATAAAAACAGATTACGAAGGCCACCTAGTCATTCCTAATATAATAAATTTATGTCTAGGAATATTAATTCCATATTTTCTTCACACTGCCAGACTGCTTTGCCAGAATGGGCAGGTAACACTTTATGGAAAATAGAAACATATGATGTCACTCTCTATTAATCTCTCACTCACTTTCAAAACTATTTCAGGTCATGTTTCTTTGCCCTGTTTCTAAAGTCATTTCAGGCTGCCTGAAATGCTCCTGTTATTTGGGCTAAGACCCTGCAGGTCTTATAATTTATTTTTCCCTTCAGCTGACTTGGTGTTTATCACATACTGTAATACATTTTATGCCTCTTTATCAACACTGCTGAAATGATATAATGTTTAAGAAAGTTGCCACTAGGTTTTTATGATGTTTTCCCCTTGAGTAAGTAGTTTGTCCCTGTTCTAAGCTAGGCTTCCCCAAAAAGCACTAAGCAGACTTTTTGTCCCAGCAAAACCCCTTTTATTAAACGAAGGTGAATTTATTGCATTCACATTCAGCCAAAGACCTGACAAACAGTCTTTCAAGGGTCTAATTTAGGAGCACAGACCTTATCTAACCTGGAGAGCTGCCAAGTAAATATTTTCAAACACAGTACTGAAAAGGAAAGGCTTGGCACAGAGTCCCTGAGATACACAGACAGATCTTCACATTGATGCAATGAATGAATGAATGGTTTCTTGCAAAATCCCTCTCCCCTTTTGCTCCTCTTTTAATTCCTATGGGAGGGGCCATTCATCATTCACCTGTGGCCTTACTCCCATGTCAACCCTTAGTTTCTAATTATTCTTTTCTCTGCACATGCCCAGGCTGGGAACCGGCTCCAGCTACTCCCCCGCCTCACTGCTGTCCAACTCTGAAGGCAGCTAATAACTGTCAGCCTTCCCTGGCCCCATCTCTGCCTCTGACGCAGAGCCCTCATCCGAGTCTTCCTCAGCCTCCAGGACTGGCCCATGTTTCTCCCCAACCTCCTCACTGTCCGATTTTGCTGCCAGCTCCACTAGCCGCTGGCAGGCCACAACAGCCCCTGGCTTTCTTTGTAGCAGTACAATCAAGCCTGTGGAGTTTCTGGATTCTGTATGGAATCCAGAATCTCCCAGAATCTAGATAATCCAACCCTGTTCTGACCCAGGCTTCATCAAATGTAATTAAACACAAACTTGTTTTAAAAGCAAAACCTATTTTAATGCAACACTGGGAATTACTTTCATTCCCAGCCAGAACTAATTTTAACCAGTTCCCCAAGATAAGCACATGCCTTTCAGTGCATGGAATATCCAAATTAATTATAACAGAAACCAACCGAAGTACCAGAAAAAACCAACCAGAGTACACAGAGCTTCAAGGAGGACTCGGAATCTATTGAACTATTTTGCTTCCTGCAAAGATTTCATCATTGAGGTCTGACTTTTGTGCCTTATGGGAGGGGCAATCACCACCCAGCCTTACTCCCGAGTCACCCCTTCTGTTTCAGCTGCTCTCGCCTTGTAGCAGCTCTGCAGATACACACACTGGGAACAGGCTTCTCTGGGTCCTCTGCTTCACTGCTGCCAGACTCCGAAGGCTCCAAAGGCAGCATGCCAATCCCAGATGGTCCTGGCCTCATCCCTGCATCGGATGCAGGACCCTCGTCCAAGTCCTCTCCAGACTCCCTGAATGGTCCCCTTTCTTCCTCACTGTTTGATTCTGTCTGCACCGGCTGTCAATGAACCATAACAAACCCTGCTATTACTTTCACCACCTACCATTTTACCAAAACCACTATTTTTTCTGTTGTTTGTGATTGACACAGGAATGGTGTGGTGGTTAAGCTCCAGGACTAGGAGAAGGCAGATCCACATTCCAATCCTACATTTTCACAAAACTTGGCTATTTGACTTTGACTCAGTTATTCTCTCTTTGACATAGAATGGGATATTGAAAAACATCTACTATACTTATCAACCCAGAATGAACCATTGATAGATTATGATCCATCATCTTCAATAAAGATACTTACATGCTGCTGATAAATTACCCTCCATTTCCACAACAAAAACACTGTAAACATCTTATATCTGTAAATTTGTATTTAATCCTGCACTTTCAAATATAGACTTCTTGTTAAAATATGCATGTTATTATAGATTTCATTGGACTTAAATGCTAAAATATTTTAAAATAAACAGATATAAGAAAATATCTATCAGATAGATTAATTCAATAGACACATGAGCATATAAAATGTAGTTCAAAATCTTTGATGCAGAATGACCAAATACCAACATTCTACATCTGAGTTCTTTTTGCTTCTCTAAAGAATTCACTTAAGGCAATTAAATGAAATTATTTTGAGACATTTCTTGGGGAAACGTATGCTATTATATCCATATATTTCTACTGTACCAAAATATCTTATGAGTCTTGCCCTTTATTGTATGTTCAAATGTGACAATTCAAAATAATGCTGTATCCTTTCTCTGCTGAGTACTAAACATTTCACTTACAGCCTTTTTCAGAATTGGTGTTCAAATATACATTTAACAATTTGCAATATTGGAAAACAAAGTATCTACATTTTTAGTAAGATACCATTTTCAAAATATTTTGCATTAAACTTCATGGTTGCGAGGCCTATGTTTTAAGGAATTTAGATGAATGGTGCTTTCACCTCTACTGATAATTGTCTTCCCAATGAAGTCTCCAAATACATCTTTCTTCTTTTTCATTCATATAGTCTTTGTGCGTGTGAATATCAAAGTAACATTTTTAGTCCATGTTGACATTTTGATGGGACCAAGAAACAGAGAAGCTTTGTTGCTATTAACTTCTTCCCCTCTGAGATTTGGAATTCCATGTCTCACATTTGCTGTTGCTGCTTTGATTTCAGACAAAATTATACCAAAGAAGCCTGAGAAATATAGCACAGCAATTCCTCCTGGGTTTAATCCCAGGTGTTCAAGAAGTCCATTATGTTAATGAACTTAAGATGTCAAGATAGAGTACTGTTATCCCCAGGGTGGTATTTGACTTTTTTTTTTTTTTTAAAAAAAATCAAATTACATCTGACATTTTCCTGTCACCAAGTATCTCTGGAATAAAAGTGATGGGGGTATGAGAAGTCTAGATGTTTTTCCCTTAATAGAAAACTTTAATTTTCCCCAAACTACAATGTTTTCTTATTATTTGGACATCATTAAAGAAGCCTTAATAATGGAATACACAAAGAAAAAAAATATTAGAAAGAGGCAAATGATTAAAACTTTAGAAGATGATTATAAAAAATTGGAAAAAGAATTACAGAGAATGCCACAGAAAAAAGATATTAAATTTAAAATGGATATAATTAAACAAAAAATGGATCAAACAGAGAAAGAAGAATTGGCGCAAAAAATTAGAAGTGCTAAACAGAACTATTTTGAGGATGCAAACAGGCCAGGTAGATGGTTAGCATACAAACTGAGAAAAGAGAAAGAATCAAGGAAGAATACCACAGTTAATGGATGAACAGGGTCTAGTCTGTCATGGTAATAAGGAGAAAAAGAGAATTATTCGAGATTTTTATGCGCAATTATATAAGCAGGAGGATTTTGATGAGGGGAAAATTAAACAGTATTTACAAAATGCCAACCTACCCAAGATATCTGATGAAACTGGGAAAATGTTGGAAAATCCTATAACAATGATGGAATTAACTGAAGCACTTAATAGACAGAATAACGGAAAGCACCAGGACCAGATGGTTTCCGGCAGAATTTTATAAAACATTACAAGAATCATTGAGCATTTCAATGTTAGAAATTATGAATGAAGTTATGATAAATAAGAAAATACCTAAAACATGGTCAGAAGCTTATATTACGCTTATTCCAAAAGAAGGGACTGACCCATCACAAATTAAGAATTATAGACCTATTTCTTTATTGAATGCAGATTATAAAATATTTGCTTCAATTTTGGCAGAAAGGCTTAAAAAAATACTTAAATAATTTTATTCATTCTGATCAGAATGGATTTCTATCAAAGAGACAAATTAAAGACAACATGAGAGTAATTTTGGACACTTTGGAATATTATGAGGCACACCCTGAAAAGCAAATGGCTTTGATATTTTTAGATGCTCAAAAGGCATTTGATAACATGAATTGGAGATTTATGTTATTATTATTGAACAGATGGGTTTTGCTAGAAAATTTATTCAAGCAATAGAAGCTATATATTATAAGCAAACAGCAAAAGTGATGATAGATGGAGAATTTACAGACTCTATCAATATTAAAAAGGCACAAGACAAGGATGTCCACTATCCCCTTTGTTATTTGTATTGACTTTGGAAGTATTAAATAGAAATATTAGAGAGGATACAAATATAAAAGGAATGAAAGTTAAAAAGGAGGAATTTAAATTGCAAGCCTTTATGGACGATTTGGTCTTTATTCTGGAAGACCCTCTAGAGACAGCTTTAAAACTACTGGAAAAGATAGAGACGTATGGTGAGATGGCTGGCTTGAAAATAAATAAAGACAAAACAAAGATTCTGACAAAAAATATGTTATTAAGGCAAAGAGAAGAGTTGGCAGACTTATTGAAAATTCAAGTTACGAATAAAGTTAAATACTTGGGGATAATTTTGACGTCAAGATGTACTACACTGAAAGAGAATAATTATATTAAACTTAAACAGCAGATAGCATCTGACTTGAAAAATGGGAAAATCTACAATTATCTTTGATAGGTAGAATCTCAACAATTAAAATGAATATTTTACCCAGAATTTTATATTTGTTTCAAACAATACCAATTAGGCTTGGTAAAAGACTATTTTGATTAATTAAATAAAATGGTGTTGAAGTATATATGGCAAGGTAAGAAAGCGAGAATAAAACTAAAACTTTTACAGGATGCTAGAATTAGAGGAGGATTTGGCCTTCCTAATTGGGAGTTGTATTATCAAGCTGCAAATTTAATGTGGGTTAAAGAATGGATAACATTAAGAAAGTCTAGATTACTGGCATTGGAAGGACATGATTTATTATTGGGTTGGCATGCTTTTTTATGGTATAAGGGAACTAAATCGCAGGGTTATTTCAGAAGGCACTATATACGGGAATCGTTATGGTTGAATTGGGAGAAAATTAAGAAACAATGTTATTTGAAAATTCCAGTTTGGTTATCAACTATTGAAGCTTTTTCCTATCCCATAATTTATAAGAAGGAACAAACAGTTAGATATGGGGAAATACTGGATGAAAAGGGTGAACTTAAAACAATGCAAAAGCTAGAAGAACAAGATATAAAGATGAATTGGTTTTCATATGCAAATACACTCAAGGTATCTTAAAGATTCTAAAACAGAAGGATTTTATGATAAATTGACTGATTTAGATGGGATTTTGACAGGTGCTGATGAAAAAGTGATTAAAAAACTATATAGTTATTTGTTGGAAATTAAATTAGAGGAAGAACAAGTCAAAGAAACAATTATTGTTTGGGGGAAGAACTTTGGATATGGGATTGATTTAGAAAAATGGCAAAAATTGTGGTCTCAAAATTATAAAATGACAATGTCAGTAGCATATAAAGAAAATTTGTATAAGATGTTTTACAGGTGGCATTTTCCCCGACAAGAATAGCAAGAATGTTCAAGAATAAATCCGAAAAGTTTTGGAAATGTCATCAGATCCCTGGCTCATATTACCATATGTGGTGGACTTGTGAGGAGGCCAGGAAATACTGGACTAGAATTCGCATATGGTTGGAAGAAATGACAAAAAAACATATAGATTTGAAACCAGAGATTTTTCTATTGGGAATCTTACCTGATACATTTAATAAAAACTTAAAGTATTTGATTGTAAATGTGTTAACAGCGGCTAGGATTGTATTTGCTAGAAATTGGAAGAGTGAGAAAATACCATTAGAGGAAGAAATTATTAAGAAAATACTGGAATGTGCTGAAATGAGTAGATTGACATTTGAAATTAGAGAACAAGAAGATAAACAATTCTATGAAGTTTGGGATCTTTTTTATCAATGGTTAGATAAAACAATATAATAATAGAATATATATATATTTTGGTTTTGATAATATTTTTAGAATATTATATTAAGATAGATTTGGTATGTTTTACGATTTGTTATAAATTAACTAAATTATAGTTATCTCGCTTAAGCATGAATTAGTTAAATTATAGTCAAATGATTGTTTAATAAGGATATTAGGATATATAATTGTTGATTGATAATATGAGTTATTATGTAACATAATTATTATGATGACTATGAAATAGATGCACAAAAAGGAGTGATAAACCAACCGATACACTGTCTGTAAATTTATGAAGAATGACGATGTTCTTATGTTATGTTTTATGTTTTATGTGTTTTTATTTGTTGTTAAAATCAATAAAACTTTTATATATATATAAAAAAAGAAGCCTTAACTGATAAGTCTTTGATTTGGCTTGATAGTTTGATGAGGTATTTAATCAGCTGGGTATTTTATTTTAATTGTTAATTTTATGGTGAATAAAATCAGTAATTTTAATTAAAATGTGTATTTCTATTTTTAAAAAGAATATCACTCAAAGATTATAGGAGGTGCCCTTTGTTTTCTCTAAAAGAAAATTTAGGAATATTTTTTTTAGAACTCTCTTCTACCAGGAATGTATATTTTCTACAATAGTTAGGAATGCAAGGTAATATGGACAAATCTGTTTTAATAATATTTTAAAAACCCACTAATATAAGCCTCCTAAAGCTTCCAAAAGTAGAAAATCCCTTGGAAGGACCAAAATAAAACAAAGATTCTGAGAGTTTTTTGAAAATTCAAGTTCCCAATCAGATAACAAATTTACTATGCCATACTTCCAAAGTTAGCATTTTGCAAAAAGGCTCATATCAGATGCTGTTTCAAACAAATGTGTTTTTCCTTTCTGATGCTCGAGAGTAGGTACAGCAGCTTCTGAAGATCTAGGTACACTGTTTTGATGTTTTACCAGTGTTGAAATTCCTACCAACAGCCCTTGAAGGGCATGCATTCCAGATGTCAGGGAAGAAATATACCACCTGCCACTTTGTCCTCTACAATTCTTGGCTATTCATTGCTTTATGATAAAGATGATGCATTGTTGGCAGCTTATAACAGAGGTCCAGTGGGCACAAAACACAACTGCAATCAGTTCTTAATTCAAAAGGATCTGAGATTATGTTTTTTTATAGTGCTAGGACAACCCAGAGACTCTGGCAGTGTTCTAGATGGGATTATAGAAATTAAAAAGAAGCTGCTTAGACATTGTGAGTGTCTGTTCATTTTCATAATTTACAATGGATAAATGCTATCTCTTTATAGAGATGGTATCTGAGATATCTGACATGCATTGAATTCCTTTAAGGAAGCTTTCAACCATTTTTTGAGCTTTTAACAGTAGTTACCACTCTTCTGGCAACACATTTGTTCTTTCTCTTAAAACTGTCTGTCACACTGCTGTTAGGACCAAGGAATAGAGTAGTAAGAGAGGAATCAGAGCACTTTTTCCTGGTTCCTGATACCAGCAGAAGAGTTGCCCCTTTTGTCTTAACTGTTCTTGCCTTCTGGCAGCTCTGCGCACGCACACACTGGTAACACCCTTGTTCCTCTGCCTCATTGCTGTCAGATTCTGGAGGCTCTGGGGTTAGCACATAACTCCCAGATGGCCCTGGCCCCATCTCTGTATCAGATGCAGGATCCTCATCTGAGTCCTCCCCAGACTCCCGGATTGGCCCATGTTCCTCCCCACTGTTCGACTCTGCTGCCATCTCCGCAGGCTGCTGGCCGTCTACAACAAAGAGATTTGTATGATGGAGACATGAATCTCTTGATTTAATTGACAACATGATGTGTCTCAGCAAAGTTCATATCATCCACATTACAGCTACTTTGGATCAATGCTACAGAAGCCTCTGCTCATCCTTCTCATCCAATGCTGGCTAAAGCGATTTCGGTTTGAATACCTTTAGTGACACAGCAGGATTCAATGTGACATAGTGGCCCAGTCTGAAAGACCTTTGAAGTTCAAGGCTGGCAGCTTTGTCACAGATTGTGAGGATTCCTGAAACATTTGCCAAAACTATCCAGCCTGGAACACTTCAATCAACACAACAGAGAAAGATTGTCTCAATCTTCTTTAATAGCATGAACTTTGTGAAGGGGAGACTCTGGGTGGATCTCAGAGCAGTGCAAACAATATGATTGATTTTTTGTTTTGCAGACTTAGAAGCAAGAAGTTACTTTGCTTTGGAAAGCATCTTCAAGAAAGTACTTCATTTGGACTGTCAAAAAGCACTCATCTAAAAATCTGCACAATCCTATGACTAGGAAAAAAATGTTTTTGTTTGATAAGGCTGAAGAACCAGAAAGAGAGGTTAGTAGAGATGGATACATGGGACCAAAAGAGATTGCTGAAATGCTTGTTTTTTTAATTAACTAATTAATCTATATAGCTACATATTTTCCATGTGTGACTCTGGGTGTCTAATAATATATAAAAGATAAAGAAAAAAATAATGTTGGTTTGATAAGAAACCATCAATGATCATTGAGGGTAAACCCAACAAGACAATAAAAGGGAGTTCTGTATGGACTATCTAACATCTGGACCTCAGGCCAGTAGGATTGCAGCCTATCTGATCTCAGAGAGTCTGGGGTTGCAGAGAGCCATTATTAGATACTTGAGAAAGATTAGACTGGCAAGCATTCTTTTACATACTTATCAGGAACCAAACCTGATCTATCTAATCTTGTGGGATAGGAAAAATATTTAGCTCATTTTCCAGCTGTTCATTTCTATACCTTCATCATCTTTCTGTGGCTTAACTGCATCAAGATTTTAAAAACAGTTGTTGTTGCTGTTGTTATTGTTGTTGTTTTATATATAATCCCAGTATGGTACAATAATTAGAAAATCAGACTGCAATTGGGAAGATCATGGTGCACCTTGAATAACTTTGTGCCAGTCAACACATCTTAGTGCTGCCTATCCCACACAGGGATAAAAATAAGGATAAAAATAAAAGGAAAAATATCTTCCTGTTTATGCCATCTTGAGCTTCTTTATAACACAATGTCAGTGTAAGAAGTAAATAATTAAAAAAACAAATTTCAATCCCTCACTCCTGAAAGAAGCTGCAAAGAAAAAGGAAGAATATGCATTAGCACATAAAGTATAATTTGGTCACTAGAGCTACTGCTTAGAATATCATTTTCTTTGACTTCCTTGTCTGAAATACATTATTTATTTTATAAGAATGAAATGTGGCTCTAACTAAAACTCATGCAAGCCTGTAAGCAATCCAAATTGTGCTCCTTACACACCAGGACCTCTTTTAATGGGTAGCTTATTCACGGAGTTCCATATGGGAACCATGAATAAAATAATGTATCTTCAGTCTAATTAATAAACAATAAACAATCTAGGGAATCATTTTATTAAAGCAGTGGAAAAAAAATCACCCTTGGAGAAAGCATCTGATAAAAAGGGGAGGGAATGTAATTCCCATTGAAGTTGGGCAGAAAAAGCCATGGGGTTTCTGCTAAGTGTTGCTGAAGACAAAAGTTTTTATTCTGTGGCATTAACAGATGTTTGATAATCCAGGGATGTCCTCCCCATATCTCCAACAGTTTCTAGCTCTGCAATTTTCCTCCATTAAAGTCCTAAACCACTTCTAAAATACCATCAGTTCAGTGTCTTGCCCAGAGGCTAAAAACAACAGCAATAGCAAGGAAGAATAATTATATGTGTGACTATACTGGCAAGGTGGAAGGCCATTATATTTTGAGTTTCATGACATGTTTTGATTTCTCCTTCATATTAAGAAAATTCTAGAAGTTTAGAACTCCTTCAGAGATAAACTGCTTGCTTTTCACTTTTGGCTGGTGTATAAAGGAAAAGCAGGGGAATCTTCACACAGCTATAAATTGTTTCAGGTTAGCACTGGTTTATCAGTAAAGTTCTCAGAACCGTTGTTTCTAGCTCAGAGTTATGCACAAATACCTAATTAAAGTCAGGTCCTGAAGTCTCATAAGCATGAAAGCAGGGCTATGAAGTTTACAGCAAGATATTAAAGATGCAAACCCTTTAGAATTCCCCCTTTAGCTTGTAGCCTCTACATAGACTTGAGTACTCATTACTGGGCATCTTCCTTGGTTTGTTATGCTTTATATGTTTCTGTTTAACTTGTCTGCTGCAAAAAATAAAGCTTAAAATCTCCTTTTCTATTGGTACTTACTTACCTATCTATTGTCTATAGATTCTCAGACGCAATCGTCTGGCTTCTGGATACTGCCTGTCACTTAACAAAACAATGGCTCTCACCAATTTACACAGAAAAGTGCCAGGTGACATTCTTACTAGGAAAAATCCATGATTCTTGATTTGAACTTGCAGTAATAATTCTTTGAATATTTGGACATTTCCTTTCTGACTCAGCCATGGGTGGAGTCAGCTGCTTCATATTTTCACTCCAGCTGCGAAACTAACTTTGATTTGCTGCTCTTCCAGAAAGCTGCTTTTAATCAGTACAAATGGTAGTACATTATTCAGCACTGAGAGCACGAATAGCTCATCTATTATTGAACCTTAATAACGTAGAGTTATTAACTTGGAAAAGTTAGAGTGCTCTGACCTCCCTCCCCATCCTCTCTCTTGGACAAGTGCCTTCCAGAATAATATTACTGTGGAAACACAAAATTGTTAAGAAGCATGGTCTATTCGTACTCCAAAATGACTTAAAAATTACATGGGAGGTTTTTCAGGGGAAAAACATGGTCAGCATCATTTCAAACACCATGAGGAAAAGAATTGTGATCACTATGGCCATTATTTCTTAAAAATACCATCCAGATTAGAATACCATAACTGAACAAAATACATCTTTTTGCCAGATAGAGTTGTTTGCTTGTTTTTAATGCAACAAGTTTTAGAACTGAGAAAAGTATGAAAAATACTTAAAATTGTTGAATCGGGAAGATCTATTTAAACCATAATACATTGCCCTAGTAATTGCATGTCATGTTTATAAAGAACCTTCCTCCTCCATTAAAATGATGAGGGATTGGAATTTCAGGAGCTAGATAAATTGAAATGGGTAGTGTTTCTAATCAAACTGAGTATTTCACCAAATTATTTCAAATATTTTAAAATTACCATCATATCTCCCTGTAGATGTTGTAGCTTTATACCTAATAACATTTTCTATATCCTCTTCTTTCTTCCTATCCTCTTGTCAAAGTGCTCATCTTTTGGTCTAGAAAGTTGTCTCCTCTGTCCTTTGTTTACAAAAAAAAAAAAAAAAAAAATGGCTTTCTGAGGCATGAGAATCTCAATGGTTTCGCCCTTTATACCTGTCATCTTTTCTCAGAAATATGCAGCTATATTGATCAGTTTTCATAGAGCTTAGTTCTTAGTCCTGGTCATGTTTGTTTCCCTTTTCTGAATCTGTTCCAATTTCTCTGAATCTTCTTAAAGTATAGTGCCCAAAATTGAACACAGTCTGACTGATTTGAGATGCAGCCCAACCAAAATAGTATAGAGTGGAATGGCTATATTTCCCTAGTTTTAAAATGTATTTCTATTGATGCTGCCTAAAATTGCATTTCTCTTTGTAGCCACCTCACACTACTAATTTATAATCACTTCTCAATCAACTACAGCTCTAAAATTTTATTCACAGTGCTCTTACACGGCCAAGTATCTCACATTCTATATCTGCATATCTGATTTTCATTTCCAAAGTGAAGAAAATTGCACTTGCCTCTATTTTGAAACCTTTTCTCCAACTGTCAATCTTCCTGGGTACATCAGACAAGAAACATGACCAGATGAGCTAATTCTATTTCATTGCAAGGCTACAATAATACACTCTTGCAATCTGAAACTACAACTCTCATATTGAATCCTTTGCGCATTGTACCCATGAGAAGTTGAGAGAGTCCTTTCCAAGCCTCATTCTTCTCTCATTATTCAGCTGTAGGCTATGGCCTTCCTTATTTGACCATATCCTAGGAAGTTTCTCTTTGTCCCATTTCTCCGAGTCTTTATCACATATCACTACATCAACTTGCTAAGACATTTTATTTTTATTCCTACCATTTAGGATGGTATTATGTTTTATATTGGAATGCCTGCAACTGATCTGAAATGTTGCTACCCAATTTGCTGACAGATTTTCCCATTGTGTACAGGAAGATCCCTAACTTGAAGTAGCTATGCTGGTTACCAGCAGGTTTCCTGATGCATTTCAAAATGCAGATTATTAACTTATAAAGCCCAGTACGGTTTAAGTTCTTACCTGTAGTCCTTATTGGACTGCCTTCTTCAAGTAAAATCTTCCTATTTTGTGCACATTGTGAGTAGCGGAGGACTATTATTAATTCCTAGACCAGGGGTCTCCAACCTGGGCCACTTTAAGACTTGTGGATTTCAACTCCCAGAATTCCTCAGCCAGCAAAGCTGGTTGAGGAATTTTGGGAGTTGAAGTCCAAAATCTTAGCGGCCAAGATTGGAGACCCCTGTCCTAGACTGCTTGAGTGAACAGCAGTATGAGGTAACCTTTTTCCATAACTACACCAATCTTATGGAATTCTCCAGTGAGAATGACACACTCCTTAATTTCAGAAACAAGGGAACAAGGGATTTCTGAAGACAGTTGGAAGGAAGAGGATCAGTTGTTTCCCAAAGGGAGGATTAGTCCATGTCTGTGTCTATTAGGCAGTCACTTGGTCTTATATTTTATAGCAGTTTTATTGTTGGAAATTATATTGTGTTATTGTTGTGAACTACCAAGAATCTGGCAAATAGGTACAAATGATGTTGTTAAATAAAGAAATAGTTTTCAAGATGCTTACAGATTAAAATCTTTAAAATCTGCTCTAGCATCTTCCCAGGTTTTATTGGAGAGAGACTGTCTGAGCCAGAAGGAGGAGTCAAGTGGGGATTTAGCCTGGAATTCATATGTGGGCATCAGAGGCCTCCACTTTCAAGTGGAAGTGTCATGCCATTGATACAACATTGGACCTGAAGGGCACCTCAAGAAAAGTTCTGACTTGTTTGAGTTGAATTGGTTTTATCTCATCCAGGCCCTAAAAATCTCTAAACAGTGGCTGAAGACTTTGCAGCTCAGGATAATAATATACATTTGAGCTTCATCAGCATATAGTACCATGTTTCTTCAACAATACGGCCTCCCCCAATAGGAAGTCCCAGCATGTTTTATAGGCATAAAATCAAATTAAGCCCCTCCCCCCAAATTAAGACCTATATTAAACATGCAAAATGGGGGGGGAATGGCAAGGGGGGCTTGCTGTTAGGAAGTACTTTTGTTGCATACCTGGATATGGTGCTGCCTGCGTTGACTTCGGCATTGGTGGGGCACTTCGTATCGGGAGACCTTCCACCACGTTGCTTTCCCTTCTCCCTGTGTTGCCACGGCATTTGGCGCAGCCACGTATGGCCAGCCAGGGCTCCTCCCTGCAACCGGAGCCCAGCGGAGACACTCAGCTTCAGGCGCTCATGTCGCCGCCTTCCCTTCACCTTCGAAGGCAAAGCCAATTCTTTTAAAAACGATGCCCTACTACCGGGACGACAAAGCCTCCCCTGCCCAAGAGGGCAGCCCAACCCCACGTGGAGAGGTGAATCTCCTTGGGGTCGCAAGGCAGGATCGGCCCACCCCGGGAGAAGCGCCCATCCACCATCCCTGCCTGGCATTGGGCAGAGCGCGAAGAGCTTTGTGTGGGGCACCCAGCGCAGCTGACAGGTGGGCCCTCCCCGCTGGGCCCTCTGCTCATCCCACCAGGGCCGTGCCAGAGCCGTGCAGGCTGGACAGAGCCGTGAAAGTGAGCCGCGGGTGCGCACCCGGCTGCCAAGCGAATGAGCCGGGCTGACCCAAGCTTGGCTTCCTTCCCAAGTCCCTCCAACCCGAACCTCAAGGGGCCACCGGGAGAGTCTGACTGAGGCAGTGATAGCACCCACCCGTCTGCGGATAGGGAGGTGAGGTGACGGCAGTGCTGCTTCCCTGGCCGGCTGGTCCAGCGGAGAGAGCCCAAAGATGCCTGTCCTTTCCACCCCTCGCCCAACCCTTCCCCGTCCCCACGCATCTCCAAATGCGCCGGCAGCTCCAAACACTGCAGCAGCACGAGCATCGGGCAGAGGCGCTCACTCGGTGGGGCTCAGCTTGGATGAGGATGCAGCGCAGGCTGTCACCTTGCCTCCCTGTCCACGGATGGGTGGGCGCTATCACTGCCTCAGCTGGCCGCTCCTGGTGGCCCCTTCGGGTTCGAGCTGGAGGGACTTGGAAAGGAAGCCAAGCTCAGGTCGACCCGGCTCTTTTGCTTGGCAGGCGGGCACGCACCTGCGGCTCGCTTTCCCAGCTCTGCCCAGCCTGCATGGCTCTGGCACGGCCCTGGCGGGATGAGCGGAGGGCCCGGCAGGGAGGCGCTCGCTGCCTTGGCAAGAGCTCCGCTGCCAGGCAGGAAGGCCCACCTGTCAGCTGCGCTGGGTGCCCCAGGCAAAGCTCTTCACGCTCTGCCTGGCACCAGGCAGGGATGGTGGCTAGGCGCTTCTCCCGGGGTGGGCTGATCCTGTGCTGCGGCCCCAGGAGATTCACCTCCCCACGTGGGGTTGGGCTGCCTTCTCGGGAAGAGGAGGCTTTGTCGTACCGGTAGTAGGGTGTCATTTTTAAAAGAATTGGCTTTGCCTTCGAAGGTGAAGGGAAGGCGGCGACATGAGTGCCTGAATCTGAGTGTTTCCACCGGACTCTGGTTGCAGGGAGGAGCCCTGGCTGGCCACACATGGCTGTGCCAAATTCCGCAGCATTGCTCTAAATGCCGCGGCAGCACAGGGAGAAGGGAAAGCAATGGTGGTGGAAGGTCTCCTGATACGAAGTGCCCCACCAATGCTGAGGTCAACATCCAAGCTGTTGCCACCTGCCCGAGGATGCAAAGGGGGGGAATTAAGTCACCCCCCAAAAGACGGCCTAGCCGTTTTTCAGGGGTCAAAAAAAAATAAGGCCCAGCCTTATTTTGTGAGAAACACGGTAGCATTGGATTCCAACCTCCCCCTTCACATTAATCTTGAAAAGCAGAGATGAGAAGACGAAAATCTATAGTACAGTCCTATCTTTCTTCCCTCAGAAACATTGAGAGAAACCATTCACTAAGGATAGAACAGTGGAATATTGTAGAACTGTACTTTTAATCTATACCCTTTACTGGCAGTCCAAAAAGATAGAATGACTGATTGTACCAATGCCTACCAAGTGGTTCAAAAGGGCCAAGGGAATGCATTTCCTCAATCAGGTCTCCAAAAAGTTAATTTGTACTAGCAATTAATGTCTCTGCCCTATCCCAGGTTTGAAGCCTTATTGGGAAAAATTAGATAATCCACTTGCAGTTGGGGATTGCATTACTAACATGTTTTCCCCAAAATAAGATTATTCAGAAAATAAGCCCTAGCATGTTTTCTGTGTGTGTGCCCAATATAAGCCCTACCCCTCAAAAATAAGCCCTACTTAAGCACCTGTGCAGCCAGCTGCCCATGCATTCTGTCTTGTTGCTTGTAGTACCACTGACACAAGGTGAGGTAAGGGGGGATGGAGCTGCCCCATGGGAACACCAGCTTACTTTAGGGCCCCCACAGCCAGGCCATTTGTGCCCAGACAACTGTTTCATGGCAACAGCAACAGCAGCCATGTGCAGCAGGAGCCCACATGGCCACAGGTCCACTTCTTCCAGCATTGGTGCAGCACTGGAGCAGGAAGCATAGAGATATGCCAGTGCCACAGCCACGAGGTGAGGTGGGGGTGGAGCTGCCCCATGCACCCTGCACTAGCTTATCTCAAATCCCCCACAGCGAGGCCATCCATGCCCCAACAACTGTCTCACTTCATGGTGGTGGCTCTGAGAGCCCCATCCAGCAAGACCCCACAGGGCCACTGGCCTATTTCTTTTGCTTGCTCATAGCTGCAAAGGAGCAGGAGGCCAAGAGATGTACTGGTGGACATGGCCATGAGGTCAGGCAGGTGTTGGGACATGGATGGCCTGGCTGCAGGGGCCCTAAGGTAACTGTATGGGGCAGCTCCATATCCCACTTCACAGCAGTGGCACTTAAAATAAATAAGACATCTGGTCTTATTTTCTGGGAAACACAATATGCACCACCCACCATCTCCAAAACATTCCTCAGGAAAAAGAGAGTAAAGTGATAGTTGTGAAATATAGATGGATCCAGAAAGAGTCTCTTAAGGAGGGAGCCTATCACTCCTATCACAACCTCTAAATGGGAGCAGTGATGGCCTGATCAATTCTTTCCTGCTCTTCCAGGCCTTTGAAGAAGCCAGGAAGGACATTCATCAAGCTTGATCAGTGATAACCCACATAATATTATACCTGTCATCATGCTAGAAGAAAATCCAACATAGCACAATATTAATTAGTAATATTAATGGACTACTAATCCAGTTACTACTTGATCTCCATTGATGAACAGCCATGACTCTGATGAATCTGAGAAAACTATTATGTGCACTAGTCATAGCAGCAAAGCATAAAATTTAACTATGGTCTACTCAATTGGTCACCTTAAAAAGAATGCCAGGTTGTCAGTGCAATAAGGTGCAATAAGGGAGATGTAATTATTTTTTAAGGTCATGGAGTAAACTGAAATTTAAATAATATCCCTTGTCAAACGTCTGACTGACAAACCCAACCAAGCAAGCACTGTTGAGATGATCCAATCTCTTAATGCAAAACTTCATTGAACCCATCATTTCAGCACAGAATGAAAGCAAAACCAGGTCCTAATTCCCAGGCAATTCAATATAATCAAAGCATAGAATCTTCCCTTCTCCCATTAATTCAGGTCACATTGTCCAATTAGGTGTCCTGGTGGTGTTATGATAAAATCTCCACGCCTCTGGCAACCACCTGCTGAAACATCCTTGGTTCACACAGGACAGTTTCTTGTTATTTTCTGGAACAATCTCTCTCCCCTCCCCTCGGGTTTGTTGGCAACCTATGAAGCAGTAAAAGTGAAAGCAGCCTGAATATACTTCCAAGCTTGACAACCCTTCTTGGTCAGAATTGCTTTTTGTTTTCTCAGTGGGCATTCCAGGCATCATTTTTTCTGTTTCATCTCTTGGACTTCCTCAACCAGGAAACTGTCTAGGATCAGCAATGATAGAGATGTTTCTCAGAGCAATAACATCAACCACTGCCAATAGCTAATGAATGAATGGAATTGTTGGGAATACACCCCCCCCAAAAAAAAAAAAAAACCTGTCAGCAACCATCTGGATCCATGAGGTCCTTGGGATATATCACCTTATGTATCTATTTAAAATAATTATATAGCTTTTATATTCATAAAACCTCTGAGTGGCTTAAAAATAAAGCATAAAATCAATATGAACACTTTTGGACATCTTCCCACACCACTAAGACAACACATCCTTGACCCCAGAGGTGGTATTCAGCAGGTTCTGATCAGTTCTGGAGAACCGGTAGTGAAAATTTTGAGTAGTTCAGAGAATCGGCAAATATCACCTCTGACTGGAGAGTTTACAGTATCCTTCCCCTGCCATGTCCACCAAGCCATGCCCACATAACCGGTAGTAAAAAAATTTGAATCCCACCACTGCTTGGCACCCAATAGACAACCATGATTTAAGCCAACACATTATCATAATTCTTGTGAGAAAAGCCAGATATTCAAGATTTTTCAGATAGGAATGTAGGAGCCTGCTAAACCTTGAGGAAAAGTTGTTCCAAAGGGCAGAATGTTCACTCCACAGAAGTTCCAAATGTAAGTTGATTATCTTTGGGCCAGGAAGTCACCTGACTAGAGTGAAAGTCTGGACAAAGAAAGATGTGATATGGCCTTCATAGCCATATCACTCTAGTAATGTGTGCTTGGGATAAAACTGAGTTTTGGTTGCACTTGTGTCCTGCTAGGGAAAAAACTACCTATACTGACTGATACTTTTCTTACTGTTAGTAACTACATGGCATGAGTAAAACAAAGGCATAGGAGCCTAGCCTTGGCTTGTCTCTTTATTGAAAAGCATTATGTGAAAAAGCCTTGATTATTTTTCCTGAAATTTAAATAAAAAGAAGGCTTTGATCTTGTGATAAGGTTTATTTATTTAAAAAATAAACCAATAACTGCATTTTCAAAGCAGTTTACAAATTCAAACCATTCAAAGGGAAGGTTAAAATCATTGATCAAAGCATATTCAACATATGCAAATTAAGATAAGCAATAAAAAGAGATAACAGAATTTTAAAAAGCAATAAAAATTAAACATATTACAGCAGGAGTAACAAATCGTAAAAAGATCAGGGAGAAATAAAAGGGTCTTTATCTGACACAGAAAAGACAATAAAAATAAGCACTAGATATACAATATCTCAGTGGTGATAATATTTCTTCTACGTCAAGGAGCTCACATTGAAAAGGTCTCTTCCTGGGAAAATATGTACTTGGCCCATTTTAGCAGGGCTGGAACACATAGCTGGCCCTCTGAAGAGGATTTTCGTATACAGGTAGAAGAACCTAGGAAGGGCCATTCCTTCAGATATTCCTGATATCTCATCTCTTGTCTGGACCAGGCTACCCTTATACCTTCACCAAAAGGGAACTGCTTTTCTTGTTGTTGTTTTTTTAAAAACTCCCTTAAAGAATCATATATTGTGATTTTGTGGATGAAGGTAGTCTATTCTTATGAAGTGGAATTGAGATAAACAATTTACTCCTTACCTCCAAGTGTGGTACAGTGCATGTGTCTTCCTAAATCCTGGGCTTGGGATGAGCCTGACCCTCCACAATATCTAAGCTATTTGTAGCACTATCCTCTTCTCATAGCATTTTAAAACTTGATGTTGATGTTTTTCCTTGGATTTGTTGGAGCCATTCTCCTAAGTGGTAGCCCCAAGTGCTCCTATCACCACTGGGATCCCTTTGGTCTTTCCAAACCCCCTCTAGTTCCTCCTTCAGGCTCTAGTACTTCTCCAACTTTTCTTCTTGGTGCTGCTATCAGTTGGCACTGCTACATCTATCATCACCAGTGCCATCATCTGGAGATTGTGAGGTCACAATCTCACTCACTCACTCACTCACTCACTCACTCACTCACTCACTGTCAGAAACTATGAGATAATGTTATGTAAGCTGTTGCAAGTGCATATAAAAATAAGTATGTATACACTGACAATAACTACAAGTAAATGAAGATAATGGAAGAACCAGATATTGATGGGAGGAGAATTACAACATTTTAAATGAATTGAATACATAGAAAAAAGTAAATCTGTTAGATCACATAAATGGAAGGGTGAGAATGAAATGATAGAAAAGACATTTGGGATATTCACAAACCCAAGAATGAATGGGAATTGTGCTTTTTGGTGAATAGTTGGCTTATATACCCCCTATCCCCTGCTCCCCACCCCAAATACAATGCCATGAAAATGTTGAAAAATGGCAAGGCTGGAGGTGTCCCTAGTACCGTGATGGTGAACCTATGGCACGCGTGTTGGAAGTGGCACGCAGAGCAATTTCTGCCAGCACTTGAGTCATCACCCAGAATAGATCCACTGTGCATGCGCACATGCCTCCCTCCAGCCAGCTGATTGTCGGGTATCTGCCGTGCATGTGGGGGGGCACATGCAGGAGATGCATGCGCATGTGCAGAGGTGAGCTGTGCATGGGGAGTCATGCATGCATGCACAGAGGTGTGGTGCGAGCAGGGGGGCACGTGTGCATGCGCAGGGGTGCATTGCATTATGAGTGCAGGCATGCGCATGCACAATTATGCACTTTCGGCATGCAATAACAAAAAGGTTAGCCATCACTGTCCTAGTACAACTAAGGAATGTTAAAGGTTTGCTTAGAGTGTTGCTTTGCGACTTGCTTGATGTTTGGGTGTAGCTTGCTTCTGTGCCTAATAACTGGAAGAATGCTGTTATCATTTTCAAACACAGTTTATGCAGAAACTACAGAGGAATTAAATCAGAAATGTGTCGGAAAAATCTGGCAACTCATGGAAAGCTTGTAAGAATGAATAAAATGTGGAAAGTAGATTATGGCTTTATACCAGGAAGGCAGTGTGTACATTAAGTATCATTAAGTATGAACGTGAGAAGGATTTCTTGTATATTTAAGGAAAGTAGATGAGGAATAATCTTGAATTGCTTCATGCAAATATGAAATTCCAAGTTCCTACATGCAATAACAGCAATGTACAATACAAACAATAATTGCATAAAAATAAATGCAAGTGGTTCAATAGTGAACAAGGACTAGGGCATGAATTTAGGTCATTTCCTTCTTTGTATAATGTAATTATGCATAAAGAATATGTAATGGCCTTCTCAGAGCCTGGGAAAGAGCACAGTGATTTGCAAATTATTAGTAGTTCAGAACATCTGCATATTCTTCCTTTTTTTGAATAAAAAAGGTGAGTAGCCATCTTTTCAGTCCATCACTGGATAGTTAGCAAGCAGATCAAGAAACCACAAATGTAGAGATAAAGTGAATTTTAAAATAAACATATCCACTTGCCAACATTTCTTTATCCTAATTCCCTTTGCCCTTGAGGTGACTCTGGTTGAAGATGACTGTGAGAATGTTGCTTCTTGATTGTAAATAGTTATTAAAGATTTGACAGAATGTTCATGCTGTAACGAGAGGTGTTGGTTGCTTAGAGTTATCTATATAAGTGCACTCTTGTTGCTAGATCATGCAATGCTATTGGATGAACATTCAAATGATATGCAGAGAATATTAGATAATTCTATGATAGAATGAGGATCATGGATCTGAAAACAATATACCAAGATAATTGTTTTCATTTGAAAAATGGAGTAAATTATTGCATGCTATATATATAAATGGAAAAGTGCAAGTATGTGACTTTGTATATTTTAATAGAAGGTTTTCTAAAGAAATGAAATGTATGGACGAGATTGAAGACATTTTAATTGCTAGTAGAAATATATTGGGTAGTATGTTATCTGTTCTGAGGAATAAAAGCTTATAGAAAGAAATAAAAGTTGCAATCTATAGGAGCATATTTCTGCCTTCTTTGTTATATGGATGCAGTAATAGGGTAGGTCAAGAGAAATGCATGTGTGTGTGATAAAAAAAATGTTTATATCAATAAAGGGAATACTTTTAAAGAGAATATTCTCTCTCTCTCTCTCTCCCTCCCTCCCTCCCTCTCCCCCTCTCTCCATCATTTCCATTGGATTAATCCAGGGCACCTTTTTAATTGATCAAAAAGCTTTTAGTCTACCTGGATAATTGATTCATTACATCCTTACAAAATCTTCTGTTGCTGCAAGATTTTTCTTGGCAATCAATTATAAAGTGCACATTTATTGATGGGACTGTACTCATCTTCTTTTAAGTTACAGATTTTTATGTTTGTTGTTCCTTTCCACCATTAACAGATAATATTTTGTCACTGGGGAAAATATTATCTCTTCCTGATTCTCAATAAATGCTTCCAATTTAGAGGAAATAGTATATAACATTTGATTGCATTGGTTCTGCTTTGCAGTCCTATTGTATCTTACTCTTGTAACTGAGATCATAATGGTTATGTTTTGTTATGTTATGTTATGTTATGTTATGTTATGTTATGTTATGTTATGTTATGTTATGTTATGCTATGCTATCTTATCTTATCTTATCTTATCTTATCTTATCTTATCTTATCTTATGGATTTTTCTCTTTTCTGTTCATTTGTTTCTGGATATCTGGAGATTCTTCAAAATATCCAGAAAGCTCTCTCTCACTTGATTGGCTGTCAGGTAAGATCACACTGGTATTATTATAGAGGATTATGGTTATACATTCTATTATAATGGAGTACCCAAATTCTGATGATTAAAAATAATATTTTTAACTATATCTTACATGTCTTAATGATTCACTGGTGACTTTTCTAAGAGAACTCACATTTGAGTTTTTTAGTTATTAATTATAATCAAGATCTTAAACTTCCAATTTTTAAGAAAATTGGTGAAGGCTCTCCTCATCCCAAAGTCTAGACCAGTTAGATAGCATTATATTCCTTTGGGCTCTATGAGCTATTGCTATGTCAAAGTTTTAAAGACAATTCCATGTAAATTTAATGCAGGGCTACTGGCATGAATCTGTCTAGACTTAGGAAGCATTAAAGTAATATTTTGAGCACTTTTGAGTACCCTCAATTTAAAAATGAAAATCTAAGGTAACTAAATTATTATTTCATCGTGATTCTTACAGAGAGGTAAAAAAGTTGATTGCAATTCAAATAAAGTGGCAAAATTCTAAAGTAGCTTCCTACTAATGATAGATATTCAATCATGGAACGGATTGCACTTGTCTTCTCATTTATTTTTAACCAGAAGCTGGATTGCATTCTACCCAAAAATGTTGTAGATCAATCAGGGAGTATACATTAAAAAAAACAGGGGCTTGATTCCATAACATAGGACTGAATCTTGACATCTACATTATTAGACCATGAGTGAGCATTGATAAAGATGTAAACCCAAGTACTCGCTCAATATTTTGGTTTACATATGTCACAATTCTGTTATTTGCTGCCATAACTGGGGCTGGTGATATTGGGAGTCCAAAGCATCTGGAAATCACCATGTTATCTATCCTGACATTACATAATAAATAATGCTGAGAGTGGTCATAAGTTCATTATGAACTCTGATGTGAATACAGATTTAGTCTTGAGTTCCAGAGGAAGCATGCCTTCTCTTATGACCACTTCCTTTCAAGTACTATAATATTTCAGTGCCTCTATTGGTGATTGAGGATAATGCCTCATTGTTTGCTGCACTCTAGTTGGAATTTTCCCAAATGCCTCCCTTGCTGATTTTCTAAAAATATTTGAGTGTTCCCCAGTGAAAAAAGACCCTTGAATTAAATGGAATCCTCATTTGAATCAAGATGATGATTGATGCTTCGATTAATTTCCAGTAATATCCAGTAATAGTGGGTGTGGAACTCATTTCAGTAAAGCCTTTTTAGGAAGAGTAAGCCTTTACTGACAATATTTGTGGAGTAAAAAGTACAAATAAGCCAAAAGCGTCTGCAAACTCTGTGTGTACATAGCTCTGAACAAAAAAAAAAAAAAAAAAAAACTGAGGGAGGGGGTAGATATTGAACACCAAAACAACTTCTAAGGAACAGTTTCTGAAAAATGATTAAATCATTTAGAACTGCAAAACTCCAGGGAGCAATTAGGAAGAAGAAAATTTTCAGCATATCCAGTATGCCAAAACAGAGACTCATTGGAGCATATTTGTTTTAGATTTATATCATGCCATTCCTCTAGGAATTCAAGACAGCATTCCATCTTCTAATTTTATACTTATACTGACCAACTCAAAGTTATCCATTGTGGACTTGAAGCTGATCTCCTGAGTCCTAATCTAATCACCCTAAATGCTATACCACACTGATTGTCACATGAGTGATGGTGCTCTTTGTCTTCAGAAAAAATGATGAGTCTCAGTCAACATGAGCAATGTTGACTGGCTCCAAGATGTCTAGGGGATACCAATTCACACATTACCTACTGAAAAATGACCGCCTTCCATTTCTAGGTATATTACAGCAAGGAATTATGCCCAGTTCTATTCTCTATCTATACAATGTATGCATTTCCTCTATGCCAGTGTTCCTCAACCAGGGCAACTTATAAAAAAGGGAAGAAAAATAAGTATAATAGTTTAAAAATAGGAGCATAGATAATAAAATTAATCCATAGATATATTACAATAAATCTCAATCCTTCTGGGAGTTCAAGTCATCTGAAAGTTGCCCAAGTTGAGAAACACTGATGTAGGCATATTGTTAAAAAAAAAACCTCTCAGTTATGAGTGGAAACATTAGCTTATCCAATATAAGTCCTTCTGTGACAATTATTAATTAAGGTGGTTCTATATATAAAAAAATTGTATTCTCTGCCCTGAACCACTGCATGCCCTTTCGTATTGGCTATGTGCTTCCTCTGTTTGAATTCCAATCAATTTCAATTCCATTGTACTAGACAATATGGTTTACTAATGATTAGTCAATTAAACTCAAAGTTGCAAAGTAAAAGGTGAATGACCAAGTAATGTAATAGCGTAATTGCATTCTGAACCTGTAGAGTGGAAGTTGCATTCAAATGAGTGACATCAAAGTAAAATGAAAGCTACATAGAAACTAACACAAGAAATCTTACATGGTTTCCTCCCATTTTTCCCAGTAATTCTCCCAGTTGCTTTCAACGTGAAGCAAAGGACATGGGATTGGAGAGAGAAAGTGCAAACTGATTTAGCTTTTTTCCCATTTTTGTGCAATCTCCAAAACTAAGATTGAAAATCTTTTCTGGTACGAGAGCCAGGGTCCTGAATTTACAAGGTATTGCAGACATGAAATAGAAACAGAGTTTAGAGTTCTGAAATCTTTTCACAAATGAAGCACCAAACAAAACCCAACTTCAACTCCTTTATTACCTTCAACTAAGGTAATAAAAGGATGGTTTGGATAGGAAGTAATGATACCTGATACATTCAATATCCTTCCTTGGATGTTTCATATTCAACAGATGTACTGTGCTACAACTGGCATAATCTCAATTGGAATAGATTCGATGGTACATGAATCTGACCATTGTATCAATGGGATTGGATTTACAATCCTTGGAGACTGGCATAATCTTGTTAACTTTTGATCATTTTTTTTCCTTGTGAGTTCGACTCCACTAACCTTTAGAAAATATTTTAGATCAATTACTGTATGTTCATCTCTCTCTCCCTCTCCCTCGCTCTTGCTCTCCATATGCATACATGCATACATACAGCACATGGGCTTTATAAAAAAAAAGTATATGTCCCAGTCCCTTGTCTTTAATATATCACACTTCTGAAATTTTGCTGGATATTTTCTTTGGCCAGGCTAGGTGCACTACCCTCTGCCCCCTGGGTGTGGAGCTAAAAAATATTTTTTTACTGCAGCTCTATATGTTTTGTCTGTTTATCTGCTAAGAACATATTAATGTACTTTTTTTTAGTTTTCTACCTGTCCATTTTTTACTGTTTTATCTTACTTTTTCATAATGGCTGGTTTGCAGTGTTGACTTTATTTGATTTCACACATTAAAAATGGAGCAAAATATAAATATTTGTGCATTATGTAGTATAAGAGAGAGAGAGAGAGAATCAAGACAATATTTTAGCAATTTACGGACCTTATTCAAGAAATGTTATGGGTGATACACTAGGGGTATAAACATCCCACATTTTTTACTGCCTCACCCAAAGGCACATTAAAAAAAAGCTTTAAAAAGAGAATTAGATACCTGAAATAAAAATAATAAAATATATTCCTGGTGATATCCAGCCAGTAAGCATCTGCACATAGCTTTCGTTCTATAATTTTCTATAATTCCATTCCTTGTTTATAAGCATATCTGAGTTAACTGATGACATGCTGATGCTCTCTGGTTGCTTGTTTATCGATATTTCATTAGCTGACACAAGATTAACATTGCGAGTGGGTGTGGGGATTTGTTCCCTATTTATATAGTAGTTTGCCCTGCCATAATTGGTGGGGGTGTAGTCTGATCCTTGATAGTTGTTTGATTAGGGTATTATTTCCAACTTGATTATTTGTCTGATGTTAATCCTTATTTGGATGTTGGCTACTGAAGAAGATATGTTGTGGTCTTTTCATCCCCTTCTTATCTTTTTGTTGTTTCTTTTCATTGGTGTGTAAATATGTGTCTATTGATGGCTGATTTGTCCGAATGCCAATTATTCTAGGAATTACCTAGCATTTTTAGATTTAGCTTGGTCTAAGATGCTCACAGTTGCCATTGAAACTAAAGTTGATTCTGCCCGTATGTTGTGAGATTAAGCAGTTTTTATCATGTCTTCTAACTGCTAGTTGTGTTTATGGAAGTGCTCTGCTAGTCTTCAGTCTTTCTGTATTACATGGTGGCTGTTATTGTCCTTACACTGTATTCTGTACATAACTCCTGTTTTTTCTTCTGGTGTTACTGGGTCTTTTGGTTTACTTAAGATGTTTGGAGGGATTTAGTAAGTTTTTGTGCTACAGAAGTGCTATGTGGTTGTAATAGTCCATTGGTTGTTTCTGAGATGTTTTTGATGTATGGCAGTTTTATCATTTTCATAACTTGTATTGATCGCCGTGGATTGAGCAGTCGGGCCCTTTCTGATAAAATTCTATAGTCTCTTGTGTTGGAAGATATTGTTAGTACATTTGTTCATTAAAATGAAAGTAATTCGTTTAATGAACAAATGTATTGTTGATGAGATTTGTGATTCTGGATATTTCAATGCTAGTGTATTTGGCTAGGTTAGGAGTGTTGTTTAATACTGCTGCCATGGATTAATTTGCCAGTTCTGGATTGATGGATGTGAATAGTGTTCTAACAATGAATGAAACTATAATATCATCTTCTTATATTTTTATAGGTATTTGATTTTCTTGAGTCTTGTAATGGGGAGTTGATAGAATATTTGCTCCCCTGTATGAAATGTCTAAGGTATTTTCTTTTACAAAATATCCTTTGGCTATATTACATGCTGGGATACTGGTAACAATACAATTGGATGAAAAGGATCTCAGATTTGTTATTTTGGGGCATCCATGGAAGTGTATGATGATGAGTCCATTGATTTTCATTCATGATTGTTCTTTTTTTGTGATTTGATTTTGCTTAGTTCAGTCATCAGGAGTTCTTTTGATCAGATGTCTGGATTCTTGGGAAATAGATATATTTGTCCTCTAGTAATTATTTGACTGTTTCTTTGGGTTGTATTCTATCCATGATAGTTGTGGTTTGATCTTTGTTTGCTGGATGAGTGATGATGCTTTGGTCTTTCTTTAAATTGTTGAGGGCTTCTCCTTCTGCTTCAAATTTGTTCCGACTCTGTGTTCTTTTGGTCTGTGGCATGACTGAATGCCTTACAATTTTGGGGGTCCTATAGTTTTAAATGCTGCTTTTAAAGTTTTAAAGATTTCTAACTGATTATTATTATCTGCGTTATAGTTGAGGCCTCCTGAGGGATATTGTGTTCTACAGTTGATAGTGGGTAGCTGGACATGTTAATTACCTATTTGGATTCTCTTTGCTTATGTGGTTAACTTAAGCACTTTAGTTTGGAATTTTCATGTCTTGCTGGTTGTCAATATTTTTGTATATTCTGGGGTCATGTTTTGTTCCAGTTGTTTTTTGAGGTTGTCTGTAGTATGCTGGTATTTGTTTAGTCTAAGATGAACATCCATGATTATTAACCATATAATTTTTTGGACATTTTGTTGAGCTATTTTCCAAACAGCTGTGCAGTTTACTGAACGTTTGTATCTGAAGCTGGTGAGCTAACCTACTTTGAAAGATGTTCCACTGTGAAACTGCACACAGTTTCTTAAGTTCTCTTTTTATCATCTATTATTTATTGCTATTTCTTAATATTTTATTAGGATGGAAACATTCCAGCTATATTTGCCTGGAAAAAGAAAAACAGTGGTTAAATATTTCCCAGTAAGATTTTTTATGTATTGTTCTACTTTTCCCTTTTACTAGAGATGCTGGTCACTCACAATGATTTGATGCATATGGATTTTCAATGGTAATTGTAGCCTTGGTTTAGCCCAATGCTAAGTGCCATCATGGGGTGGGGGATTATTAAATATTTAGCCATCTTTCCTGTTTTTTTATACTGTAGGATATTTTTTCCTGCCGTGTTTCTTGTAAGAATTTTCTTGTAACTCTGCTGGTTGATGATATCCAACTATTGATGGAGGTTCTGTTGTCCCAATAATAACCACTCATATATTAATACTCAAAAAATAGCCAAATATGGTTTACATACTACTAAATTTAGACCAAATATAACATATAACCATATTATTAAATACTAGGGCCTCCCATGGTTTTAATTCCATTAGAGTGTAATGCTGTAGGTTATTAAATAGTCTAATATATTTAAGAATGAAATTGTAATAATCAATACAATATATCAAATGCTATTTAATATTCAAGAACCTTGAATTATAAAAATAAATATGGGATATAACTCTAATAGGAAGAAACAAATAAATGTGAGACTAGCACATTCAAATAATTGGCAATCTAGGCAAAGAATATTTCAGAATAGCATTCAAAACAATTTATCTTGTATAAAGAATTTAGAATGAGTTCTGTTCAGTGAGAAAAGAACGGACTTCAAAGAATGCTAGGATAAATGAGAAAGTTTTCAGGAAGTGATTAACTTTACTTAGTATTTAGCTATAGAAGAAGGCAGAAAGAGAAACATAGACTGTTATCAGGACAAGGAATTTTGAAGGACGAGGAAATTACAAGTGGTCAAATACATACACATACATACATGCTAAAGGGGAGGATCTTTTGCATATATACCATATCAATTGGGAAGGAAGATTAAATAGATTTTTTTCTAGAGTGAAGAGACAGAGAGAAAGAATGAATCACTGTTCCTTTGCAGCTTATATCTCTCAGTGTTAGATCAATGATCCAACAATTGGAAGGAAAGTATGATATGGAGTCCCAATCAAAGCTGTTTGTCAGGATTCTTTGCCTAAGTATGCCCTAACATCTTATCTTTCTGAGCCACAGTTCCTGGAGATGAAGACTCATACTTACCCAGTGGTTAGTAAGTATTATTTGCAGTCTGTTGCTATGAAAATGTTTAAGCTGCAATGTATACATTTTAATATCCACTTTTTGTTGCAGTTATCTGAACTGCAAGATGAATGTTCAAACCTATGATTTTTATAAGCTTATAAACCCTGTTCTTAATTTATTACCGTATTAATCTTTATTTGATCATAGTAAATGTGTGTGCTTACTTTTTAAATGATTAATACCCCTACTTACAGATACTGCAGAGCTGTTGTGTTGTTTCATAGATAAATACTATAATAATTTGTGCTTGTAGCATTAAAACAATATAGTAAAATAAATTTTTAAAATCCTTTTATGAGATAAAATAGAAAAATGTGTAAGGGAATATACAAGGAAACTACAATGAAGAGACAATGTCCCAACAGTTTTTGTGTAAACAAAAATATTTTCAGATTGTTTTTAAAAAAGAACAGGAGTAGGAATTATATTGGTGATATGGAGTTATAACACCTTCCAAACTTTCAGCAAAAACTTCATACCTATCTTCTAAGATAAGGTGGAAGATTCGTAATCAGTGGTCAGTATCTGAGAGCATATAATAAATCAAAGTGAGATTCCAATATATATCGCTACAGTTATGTCTTTATCTTAAAATTAAAAGTCATATGCTCAAATTAAAAAAAATGCTTTGAACTAGAAAAATGTCAGTCCACTTATACAAAGTATGAAATTTAAGTTGAAAGCCAGATGCTCCCAAGACAGAAAAGTTAGTTTTGTAGAATATCAACTGTTGAGCTTTACTATCATGAAGCACAGCAGAAGTATGGTGTAATAAAAAGGTTATGCTTGAATCGACAAGCTTGAATCAACAAGAATATTAACACCTCCTGTCTGACAGAGGGCAGTCAGAGGCTTTATACAATCTCATTCTATGATACAATACACATTCTTATCTATCCTGTCCAGATAACCTGTCTGAGGGTTTTTCTATACTGTAGCTTTTGCTCCTAGATATAGGAGATGACCAGGCTGAGCCCAAGGGAGGAGTCAAATGCACCATAAGTCATGAATCCCTGTGCACCTGCAAGAGATCTAAGTCCAGCCCACCTTGAATCCTTTTTAATTCTGGCTCATTTCTCTTGACTATTATTAGGTCAGACTTGTAGAGAGCTTAAGCTTGTAATAAATCTTTATACTCATTTGAACTGCCTGAATCTCCTGATTTCTCTGGTGCTTGACATTAATCTGAGCTATTAATCATCAAGGAAAATGAGCTCTTGTGGGCATGCAGGAACTCATGACTTATGATGCATTTGACTCCTCCCTTGCACTTAGCCTGGTTGTCTCCTACACTGGAGTCCCATATGTAGCCATCTAGAAATGAAACCAACTTTAAAAAAAAATCCCTTTCTACATTTCCATCTCTTCCTTCAATTTTGCCATAGTAATGGTCTGATTTTCAATTCAGACCATATTTTGTTTACCTTGGTCCCTGATTGGTGGATTCTTTATTTCCTTGGTCCCTTCTGGACTGGCAAAAAGCATGAAAAAGAAAATCTCACAGTTTTACTTGAGCTGAAAGAGAAAATGGCAGAAATTTAGTAATCCTAAATATTTTTTTCAATTTTATAAATTTGTTGATTTTTTTCAGTCTGTGTAAAAACAAAATAAAATCTCCCTGAAGTCATGCTCAACCCCTTGTGATTTCAAGTAACATCCATATTATTTTCTTGACAACAATATGACAGTGATTTATCAATGTCATTTTGTCTTTCAACTTGCCAATCTAGTCTACTGGTATTTCTTGAAGATTTTCCATCTTAGCTTAGCCTTTTGGAGATCAGTCAGTATCAGCAATCTTCAACCATCTACTATATGAAAATATAGAACTCTTTCTTATTTTTCTTGATTAGTATTTTTCAAGCATGCCCCCAAATATATATGTCTGTGTTCTGTCTCACCTGTGGCCACGAGGTGAGAGTCCAAATGTCCAAAGGAAAAAATACGAACAGACAATATCAGGAACAACAGAGTTAACTTTCCTTTGGCTGAATTCGTCGTTGGCAGATTTCCCAGAAGCTGTCTGCAAATTCTGATAACGAGCAGAACTATAAATCAGAGACGAACGGCAAACAGAATACTTTGTCCAAACTGCAGACGCAAATTAACAAGTTTGACCTGAATGGGGATTCAAAGCTAACACGCCTCCTTATATTCCCTGAGGAGCGTGTCAATCTCTTTCCTCAGTCCCTGATTCGACGTCTCCTTCCAGTTTGTGCTTGACGTTTCTGCTTATGTCTGTTCCTTGCATCAAACCAACATTCTTCGGTTTGATCTTCATCCAAGGACTCCGGCATGTTCTCCTGCTTATCTGCCGACACCTGAGGCATAACTAATGAGGAAGGTCCTGGAGAGGATGAGGATTCCAAAACTTCCAGCAAAGCAGGTCCAAACCCCAATGCCAAGTCCTCCTCTTCCTCCTGACTCCCATTTATGTCACTCAACAAGGCAGGCTCAAACCTTAATGCCAGATCTTCCTCATCACTCGAGCTTATGTCTTCTGACAGAGCAGGTTCAAACCTCTGAGTCACAACATGTCTGTATGTACATTATTTGTATCACTATATGCATTAACAGCAAAGTAGAAACTCCAAAGGGATTTAGCTATGATTCAGTGTAACCTTTGGACAGTTAGCTAGAGTTAGTTGAATCTGAAATTCAGTTAAATGTAAATGTATCTAGATACCTTGGAAGAATTTCCTGGAAGAATTTTTAGTGATGACTGTACCTAGAGAACAATTGGGAATTAATGAAAACCATTCCAAGTAAATCACTGAATTTCTCAAAATGGCAATTGATAGTAATGTATAAACTTTTCATATTATTTCCCCCACTCTTTGTAAAATCTAAGGAAATGCCTTCTTCACATCAATGTGAATGGGAAATGAAAAGACTTCCACTGAAGGTCTCCACTAAATTAACCTTTGGGTTGAGATTGAACATTGAAAGGTTTAGCCCCAGAGGACACATCTTTAGAGCTTAATGAGAGCATGAAAACAGAAAGGTGTGTATATCAGATTGAGAGGTTCAATGTACCCTTTTAACTTCTATATAAACAGAGATATAATAATTGCTATTTCCGTAGCATTTCTTACATGTGGTGTCAAAACAGTTCACAAAGGTGAGGAATCAACTTTACCTTTATAAATGGGAAAAAATAATTTGTAGGTTGATTACAGATTTCCTTTCCAAGACTCGTGGGTATGGTTTCAAGGAGAAGGTATCACAACACTTTAATCCTTGATTGAACAGATAGTGGGGAGGAGATTGAAATTATGGCATACTTACCTCAATTCAGAATATGTCAAAATATGGTGTCTATTGCAAAACTGCAAAAATGAAATGGCTTTTGTTGGCTAGAAGTCTGAAGCTATGGCAGTTTGAGCAAACAGAGGGCAACTAATTCAGTGAAAAATTGATTTAATTTTTTTTTGTTTTGTTCAAATGGAGTTTGGGTTCATTGGACCAAATTTCCATCTGGATATCCTCCCAAAATAAAACATCTAAGCCTATTTTTACCTTAGATGGTTGCATTGCTGGATATCTTGGTCTTCAGATGCTGCTGGTAAATGCCAAATCTGTTTGTATCAGGACTATGATTTAATAGCAGAGAAAAGAGTAGATTCAACATGTATTATTAAAACATATTTGAATGAGGGTAAAGGTTTTACCTTCTGGGTTTCAGGTCTTCCACCAACCAGGACTCCATATATTGGGAAAATGATCCTTCAGGAAATCTTGATAGCAACCAGTGCTCTTGAAAGAGCCTCCCACTAGACAACCTCAGACAGATAGCAGCTGAATTCACAGAATAAATTGGGCATCATAAATGTCTCAGAAGATACCCTCCCTAGTTTATTGGACTATAAAAGTGAGACAGGAGAGGTGTACTTTCATACTTGAAACATTAATGTCAGTTTTTTGTGGTAGTCCACACAAGAAGCACACCTAAAAGTATTAGCTCTTACTTTATTGAAAGGTTACATTAACAGAATCTTGCAAGTCCACCTGACAATAGTACCCTTTCCTATAAACTGGTGTATGTCAAGGATTACCTGTACAAAAATACAAAAAGCTTCTTTGCTTGCAAAAAGCTGCTCTAAATACCAATCATTAGATTAAAAAGCAAGCCGGAGTTACAAATCAGGCAGGGTGCCAGAGCACCTTGAGGAATGAAAATATTTAAAATGCAGTGATAACTATCAGCAGCCAACTCTTGCTCATAAAGTGAAACCCTTTAGCAGAGAGGTCATTTAAGCTCTCTAGAAAAAGCATACCCAGGAAAAGCAATCCTTAGATCCATTTGCGCCACTTACAGATGCCAGCTGGTCTCACTCACCTCACAAAATATCCTAAGGAAATCATCCAGATTTAAGGAAAAGTCACATGTCCCCCAGAAAGGCAGAAAAAAAATCAGTGCCAAGCTTGGAAGTATACCCCAAAGGACAGTGTCAGATAGTACTAAAACAGTGAGGAAGAGCCCCTCCCCAGATAGAAAAAGAAACCATGAGGCAGGAAAAAATTCAAACACAATACAAATAATTAAATCACAACAGTAGCTGTTGCCTGTTGAAGCTGAATAGGGAAAATTATCCCATCAATAAACACAGGATTAAACGTCACCAAGCACAGAATTAACCTTCACCAAAAACCAGTTTTAGACCAAATCTCAGAAAGGGTATGTAAACTCACGTCTGAATATCAATCTTTCTAGCAAGCCAAGAAGCCTTGCTGAATGTCACTCATCTTGGTTCCCTGTCACTAAAAGCTTTGCTTTGTTATTCAATTATTTCTTCAAAGTGCTGATTGTCCAGGGAAATATTTCCTCCCAACAGAAATCAGGGTGGAAAAAAACAAAAGGAGATTGCTTCTAACTACCGGTTAGAAAGTTAACTTTATACTGCTTAGAAAGTTTTATTTTATTTATTTATTTATTTGATTTGCCAATTGTTTACAAGATAATAAGTATAAGTGTATACATAGTTGTGAATACATGAAATGGGTACATATAAGAAAAATAAAAGAAGAATAAGAGAAACAATAGGACAGGGACGGTAGGCACATTGGTGCGCTTATGCACGCCCCCTACAGACCTCTTAGGAAAGGGGTGAGGTCAATAGTAGACAGTCTAAGGTTAAAGTTTTTGGGGTTTGGGGAAGAAACTACAGAGTCGGGTAGAGTATTCCAGACATTGACCACTCTATTGCTGGAGTCGTATTTCCTGCAATCAAGTTTGTTGCGGTTAACTTTGAGTTTGTATCTATTGTGTGCTCTTGTGTTGTTATGGTTGAAGCTGAAGTATTCATTGACAGGTAGGACATTGCAATGTATGATTTTATATACCATGCTTAAATCAGACCGAAGATGGCGTAATTCAAGGTTTTCTAGGTCTAGAATTTCAAGTCTGGTGGCATAAGGTATTCTACAACGAGTAGAGGAGTGGAGAACTCTTCTTGTGAAATATTTCTGGACTTTCTCAATTGTGCTAATATCAGATACGTAATGTGGGTTCCAGACTGATGAACTGTATTCGAGTATTGGTCTAGCAAATGTTTTGTATGCTCTGGTTAGTAGTGTGATATTACCAGAGAAAAAGCTACGTAGGATTAGGTTAACAACTCTTAATGCCTTTTTGGCTATGTAGTTTCAGTGGGCTCTAGCAAGGGGTTCTATAGAAGCAGACAGAACTGGTAGAATCCCACCGCTGCATATGTCCCATTCATTTGTTAGAGAATTGGAAATTTTTCCTATCTCTCCTTTTGTTCCTATTCCAGTAACCTTAAGTGAACAATCTGTCTCTGCACATGCAGTATGTAGGGAAGGCATGTCAGGATGTCTTCAAATTACAAACATTTCATCTAGGGAAGAACCCCAAAAGAATCCAGTCTTGGCTTTATGAATTTATCATGTTGTAACACAGATAATCATGTTATCACAAGCATGATGTCATTGCCTCCTTAAAGTGTTCAAGAGTCTGCCTCATTTTTAATACAAATGCCCAGGAACCATATAATGAATATGTTATGTTCCGCTGACTCCAAAACCATATGGAAAAGACTATTAAAAATGCTGTTTACTGAGGACACTACACCACAGAATGTGACCCCTTATATTTTGTCCTTTTTCTGTTCAGAAGTCTACACCAGTTTATGAACTGCTGTCCCATTTAACAGCAAGCATTACCTATTCAGAAAGATACAATAGGTGCTGTGTTAATTTAAAGAGTGATGCTTTCCTCTTACTACTACTACTACTACTACTACTACTATTACTATTACTACTACTACTACTACTACTACTACTACTACTACTACTCAGAAACGTCCATCAGGCAGGAAAAAGCTTAGAAAAATAGAGAGTACATGAAGTTGTGTGAGAAGAATTAAAGTTGTTTTATTCTTGAATAAAAATTTAATACAAGAGAATTCAATACTCTTTTACATGTTTTTAAAAAGGATGCTGTCTTCAGTTACAAGGCCAGATAATGTATAAAGGAAAGGTGAATTCCTGTTTGCTTACTGCATGCTCCTACAGCTGTGGCTACTATTAATGAATGGAGGGTAAATGTAAAAGAAATCCATCGCAGATATATTTTATCTAGAAATGCCTTGATCTGTCAAAAGAGACTATATCTGACACTGGTAGCTGCAACAAAGAGAATCTACTGCCCATCTATCTTTCTTGAGTAGAAAAGTTAGGACAAACCCATTTATATTTGGGAAGGTTGCAGTAAAACTGGTGTACATTGTGGTGCAAAAAAAAAAAAAAAAAAAAGTAAGCTACGCCTAAGTTAAATCAAACTGAAGGAATAGGTGTATATAAAATGGTTAGATTGGGTTAGATTCCCAGGTGAGATTTCATTAAAATTCCCTGGGGGAGTTTTCATTACAGGAAGCAGCAGGAAATCCCTTGCTTAAATATTATACTGCCCTACCATTTTGTGAGAAATGAGCCATTTCTGCCTTTCAGAAACTGCAGCCAAAGAGTGAAATTATAACTGAATGCCATTTATTTTATGGAATCATTGGTTCATTTTTATGGAAAGGTTTTTGTGTCTACTCATATGCAGTTTATGTATTCATGATAGGTTAAAGTTATAAATTGCTCCCATCTGCCCATGAGACATCCAGGACAATAAACAATAAAAAAATCAATGTTTATCATTAACATTTATAAAACCAGACATGGCGAGATCAGAGGAATTTTGCAGGAGCAAAATTGTTAATGTTTGTCATTCTCCAATTGTAAACCATCTTGACAGATATGAAATGTTTGACAGCATGGGAGTCATTAATGCCTATTGAAAACATAAAACAATAAAATCTAGTTTATGTTTATATTATATTTATAGTTTCAGTTCTTGGAAGAACATTCCACAAGTGGAGTTTAGCTGTCCAAAGGTCGATCTTCCAATCTTCTTATCCTCTGTTTCCTCCACTCATTTCAGCTTCCTTATTCACTTCCAGGATCTGGAACCTGTCTGATCAACTCTGACAGTTATCCAACATCTACTACAGCCACCTCCCTTGACTACCTCTGCATTCTAATTCCTAGCAGCCTTGGGAGTAGTAAATGTATCATGCATTCCCAATCATTCACACCTCATTACACACATTTACCAATTCCCATACAACATTATCCTTCCCTCCATCCATTCCTCCATCTCCAGAATGTTATTACTCCATGGTACTTCTTGTCTGTTCAGAACAAAGATGAGACTCTGGAAAAAAAATAGATGCATCACCAGCAGCAACAGCCTAAATTAAGGCATAAAGAGCAATAGATCTGAAAAGTAATAGAGTGTGGGATTATTAACCCAGAGTCCTTTTACTCATTCTGCTTCTGTTGCCCCAGCTCTCTGTAACTGCACTTCAGGTTGTTGTTCACTGTAACTATCCCTCCAGTTGTACCTTCTTGCTACAATTGTTGACAGGGAGGCATGAAGGCCAGAAATAAAAATAGGAATAATGATAGCTCGCAAACCCAAATTTACACTCAGAAAAGAGCTTTCTAAACTCAAAGACAAAATACAGAAGGAAGACGACAGCAGCATATATACAAAATCAATAGCAACAATTGTAACCAATTCTATGTGAGACAAACAGGAAAGCAATTGAAAACAAGGGTTCATGAACATCAACTAGCAGTTACACAGCATGACCAAAAATCCCTGATCTCAAATAACATTGATAATAAACACCACCAGTTTCATTGGCAAGGAACAAAAATCAGTGACCAGGCCAACACCTGCCACAAATGTGAATTTATTGAAGCCTGGTACTCTACGAAAGGAGCAATTAACAAGCATATTGATCTAGATTCAGCATATGAATAGGTAAGAAACCAGACCATTTGAATGACCAGTCAACAAGAGAACCAATCAGCTGCTCAGAATTTAAATATAGCTCCAAATGAACAACCAATCAAATGACCAAATGACCAAACTGGCAACAAGACATTTATAAGCTAAAGAGGAATAGAAGAAAGAAAATCCCGTTGATGATGTTACCAAGTTTGGTAACAAAATGTTCAGAAACTAAATTGAAACAAGCTTGGAGAGCAAACCATGCCAAAATCTAAAACCCAAGCTACAAGTATTTTCTATTATTTCAATGAAGGTCAAATAACTGTCTACTCTAGGAGCCAACCAAGGTACCAGCAGAGCTAAAGAGATCAATCTGCAGGCTCCCACAGCTCAGTGTCACTAATCGTCAAGATACAGTTCTGCCTTTCATTTTGATCTTGGGGAGATAAATTGCAATTATTTTTAGCTTTCCGTGTATGTTGGTAACCACCATTTTGTGTATGTATGTATGTATGTATCCATTACCACAGTAAGAGACTATCATGTTTACCGATCAGATCGTGAAAATCGTCGAGGAGGTGGTGTTGCTATATTCTATAAAAATCCTTACATCTAAAAATATCCAAGTTACCCAGGAGCTTGCTCTTCCTGAGACCATCATCTGTGAACTATCCTTAAATATCACAATTCGATTCTTACTATGTTACAGAGCACCTGATTATGACATCGAACATGTAAACAAGCTAAATACATTACTAACATGGGCTGCATCCTGCCCATACCCTTTTATCTTTCTTGGTGATTTCAATCTACCTCATATTGACTGGACCCTAAATGATTGTACAACTGAAATCATACACACAACCTTCTACAATGCTATTACAAATCTGGGACTGGAGCAACTAGTAACCAACAACACTAGACTAAACAACTGCCTCGATCTCATCTTCTGCAATAGTTTGAATTTAATTTACGGAATACAAACTAAAGAACCCTTTTCCAGTAGTGACCACAATATGATTGACTTTTGTCTCAACATACGTCCACACAAAAATCACCACAATGATGTAATCCCCAATTGTAACTTCAAAAAGGCAACTATGATCTTATAGACAACGATCTCTCATCCCTGGATTGGCAATCTCTATTCACTGGATGCAATACTGTTGAAGACCATTACAACATATTTTTACTTGAAGTCAAAATAGTCATCAAACTATATGTTCCAACAACAACTCCCAAAACAAAACAAAAAGCAGATTACCCATATCAATAAGGAAACTTCAATCCAAAAAGAGATCACTCTGGCGGAAAAACAAATCTGGTCACGTTGCCAATTTCAAAAACCGATACAAAAATTTATGCCACCAGATAAAGACCGAATGCACCAATTATCACATTAAACAAGAGGAAAACCTTCTAAGCACCAATTCCACCCGTGCTTTTTACAATTTTGTAAACAACAAACTAAAAGACTCAAGGTCCATCCCTCCCTTGATAGGACCTGATGGTAAAGACTGCAACGCACGACACCATTAAAGCCAACATCTTTAACACATTCTTCGGCTCAGTATTTGTAAACAGCAATGGATCATGCCCAGTATTTCCTAGCCGTACCACAGATAACAATAATGATCTAATACATATCGATTTGACAAAAGACAATGTTGAAAAATCACTACGCAATCTAAAACCATCTCTGTCTATTGGACCGGATGGAATATGTGCCTACTTCTTAAGAAAGATATCCACTGCCATAGCCAAACCTCTAAGCATAATCTTTGAAAAATCTTTCAGGACCAACTCCTTGCCTAACCTATGGTCACAAGCCACAGTCATCCCCATCTTCAAAAAGGGAGACCCAAGCCTAGTTGAAAATTACAGGCCAATCTCCTTATGCTGTGTCACCTGTAAAGTCATGGAATCAATTATTAACCAATCCATCATCCTCCACTTAGAGACAAATAACCTACTCTCCAATAAACAATTTGGTTTCAGAAAAAAACTATCCTGTAATCTACAACTCTTACACTGCAAAAACATATGGACGACACAACTCGACCAGGGCAAAGCAATAGACGCAATCTACATAGACTTCTGTAAAGCCTTTGATTCAGTGGTGCACGACAAACTACTCCTAAAAATAAAATCCTATGGTATCTCTGGACAACTGAATAACTGGATAGAAGCATTCCTGTCAAACAGACAACAAATGGTCAAAATCGGAAGCGTCCTATCAAATCCAATACCTGTCAATAGTGGTGTCCCCCAAGGCAGTGTTCTAGGACCAACTCTCTTCATACTCTACATAAACGACCTCTGTGATCATATTAAGAGCAATTGCGTTCTCTTCGCTGATGATGTAAAGCTGTTCAATACCACAGACAATACTGCTACCCTACAAAAAGATCTTGACTATGTATCAGAATGGTCAAACAAATGGCAACTTCAAATCTCAACAAATAAATGCTCTGTCTTACATATTGGCAAAAAAATCAGAAAATAAAATACAAGCTGAATAGTCAAGAACTTGTTGATGACCCAAGCTCTGTAAAGGACCTTGGAATACTCACCTCTAATGATCTAAGTGCTAGAGCCCACTGCAACTACATAGCCAAAAAGGCATTAAGAGTTGTTAACCTAATCCTACGTAGCTTTTTCTCTGGTAATATCGCACTACTAACCAGAGCATACAAAACATTTGCTAGACCAATACTCGAATACAGTTCATCAGTCTGGAACCCACATTACGTATCTGATATTAGCACAATTGAGAAAGTCCAGAAATATTTCACAAGAAGAGTTCTCCACTCCTCTACTCGTTGTAGAATACCTTATGCCACCAGACTTGAAATTCTAGAACTAGAAAACCTTGAATTACGCCGTCTTCGGTCTGACTTAAGCATGGTATATAAAATCATACATTGCAATGTCCTACCTGTCAGTGAATACTTCAGCTTCAACCATAACAACACAAGAGCACACAATAGATACAAACTCAAAGTAAACCGCACCAAACTTGATTGCAGGAAATACGACTTCAGCAATAGAGTGGTCAATGTCTGGAATACTCTACCCGACTCTAGTTTCTTCCCCAAACCCCAAAAACTTTAACCTTAGACTGTCTACTATTGACCTAACCCCTTTCCTAAGAGGTCTGTAGGGGGCGTGCATAAGCGCACCAACGTGCCTACCGTCCCTGTCCTATTGTTTCTCTTATTCTTTTATTTTTCTTATATGTACCCATTTCATGTATTCACAACTATGTATACACTTATACTTATTATCTTGTAAACAATTGGCAAATCAAATAAATAAATAAATAAATAAATAAATAAAATAAATAAATAAATAAATACTCATAGAACTGAAATACTTAGAAATTTGGTCATCTGTAGTATAGCTTGGCTTATGGCTAAATAGGAAAATGGACCAATATCCCATACAGTTTATTGCACCTTATTCTATGTATTTAAAATGGGATAAAATATGACTTTACTTTTGGGTTTAATGGAACAAGAGTTGGAAAAAAAATTCTGGAATTCTGATGTTATGTATATTGATGGCAGCAAGACTACTTTACATACAGAAGTCGAAGGTTACCGCGATCCCCACAATAGATGAATGACTGCAAAAAACTGATGGAGTTTTTAGCAGAGATGGTTGAACTGACTTTTGATTAAAGAAAAAAAAACCCACAAAAACTTTTATTTCTACTTGGAAACCACTTCTGGTCTTTGTGCTTGAGATGGAAAAACCTTTGATTTGGGGTTTTACTTATTAAATAGGTAAAGAAACGTTATAGAAATGGCTAGTTTATCTATATATAAATAAGAGAAATACCACTCATGCATCATCACAAGATATCCAGAACCATAAAGCCTACAAACTTGAAATTTGGCACGTATATTCCTCTTGGCTTCTACGTGCTCACTAACAAAGGATTTTTTGAAATGACGATCAGAGCATTAGTATTTTGTATATTATTATTAACTTGTTCTGATGCTAAGGAGTTCTACTCCCCCTCCCCACCTGAAAAGAAATCTGTTCCAAATGTAAAACACAAGCAGAGGAGAGGAGTTTCAGTTTCAATTTTAGTTTCACAGCACCAAGCAGTTTTAGTACAGAACAGTTGAGCTAAGCCACGCCCAGGCTCCTTGCAGTCTCCTTCTTGCTCACACAGCAAATACTGTTTCACTTTCTAAACAGCCCTCAACTCTCATATATCGACAGACTCTAGCCAGATGAATATCAATGGATGCTGGTAGGCAGAGGCAGAATTTTTTCCCCTTATTTTCCTCCCCAAAAACTAAGACCACATAGTTTCATAGCGAAGCATGGGTATTGAGCTAGTATTATTATGAAAAAATAAAAAGTTGAGAGTAGATGTTAATGCCTTATTTTACTGCACAAAAGAAGTCAGAAGTCAATGCCTTTTTTTTCTTTTTCCCATGCTTCCCGCACTATCCACTTCCCTTTTTCCTTCTCTAATTTCCCTAATATTTGCTTTTGTATTCTTTATGTATGTCATATTACAAATTAATTAAAATCTATATGAAAAAAATAAAATAAAATAGGATAGCCATTTCAATTTTAGCCACCATTAATAAGAGCTGATTAAAATAATGGATGAGAACTGTTAACAAGGCACTAATAAGAATGTTAAAAAAGAACTGCACGTGAACATGTTGATGTCGTGAGCATCACAATAAAAGTAGTTTTTGGCTTACATGCAAGTGAATGCATTTCTTAGCCAGAAAAGGGCACTAATGTGCCATCAGTTTTGCAATGAACATAATAAATATCCATTAGCCTAACTGTATATTACTGTAATAAAAGAGCACAAATACCAGAAAGGGTCTCACAAGCATCTTTGAAAGGAAGCCATGGGACTCAAATGAAACCTCCTTAATTCAGATACAACACTTCAGATTCTGCCATTAAATTAATGACATTTTTTAAAAAAATGTATCTAAACTTTTTTTCCCAGTAGAAGCCATCATATCACTGTTATTATGTTTATTGTATCTGAACTTGCAAGTCTTGCCCACCTTAAACAGCTGTATTTAAACACTTCCACCAATTCTGTTAATTTTTTGGATAACTGAGCAACTGTGCATCAAAGATGCATATGATATATAGAAGTAAGATGGCCCATTTTAAAAAGTTAGCCATATTTATTAGATACTATTCTAAGTTCCAAGTTATAAATCTGTTATTGGGTGGGATCCATAATAGTCCATAGTCTGTATGACTGGAGATCAAGCTGCTATGTTTTTCATTGATAAGATCTCAGTTGATTGAATATCTGGTTTATTTAGGAAATGTTCCTCTCTAAAACATTGGGGAGTCACAATCAATATGTATTAATTAGATTGACTTGGAGAGATCATGATTTGTCTAAACAGAAGGCAATTCTCTATATCATTCTATTATTTTGCTTGTTCATGTCTTTAAACTTTGGTATTGCTGTAGTGTTTGTGCTCTGTTTTTATTTTGTTGTTATTGGGTGACATATAAATGTTGCAAACAAATAATAGAAGAGGAAGAAAGATTTATTATTCTAACATTTCCTGAAATTCAAGATACTATAGAGAAGTTGTGTTTGTGGAAGCATCAGTGACCAAAGGCTCACGGGAGCAATACATTTTGGATTTTTTTTCCCCTCTCATTTTCACTTCAAATCTCATGAAATCCTGACATTTTTGTTCTCCAATATGTAAAATTTTAGATAGGAAAATCAAATACTTTTAAGCTTTCAGCCAATAAAGTGTGGTTAAAATGCAGATATTGTGTAGTGTATGGCGGAGATCAGAGCAAGGGCATCAAAAATGCTACTGTGCCTTCAGTCACTGTGTTGCTTATTTTTGACTTACCATATTCTCTCATGTATAAGATGATACTTTTTCTTTAAAATGTTTACCTAAAAATGGAGGGGTGACTTATACACGAGGGGCCAAGAGGAGAACCATGGTTGTGAAACTGCCAATACTTTATCTCTGCAAACTAGCCTCATGAGCAAAACTTCCAATTGCAGAGACTAGCTAACAAGTTTCCTCCAATCAAAAGCCTTATGTAACTGATGTCAGGTGATGCTGCAGAGAGCGTGTAGCCAGTGCCCAGATGCAACAGGAAATGATAATGTCAGTTCTGAGCCCATAAAAATGTCAGAAAACAAAGAAATGAATACTGGTACCGGTAAGCTTACTCTGAAAAATAAATGTCTTCTACTTAATGTTTAAAATATTGATTTCTGAATTTTGGGTAAGAAAAGTGTGTGTGTGTGTGGGGGGGGACATCCTGTACATGTGGGCATCTTATAGATGGAAAAATACGGTAAATGTTCAGTGATGAAGCAGTGGTTTGCATAAAGGAAAAAGGCTGGGAACTGCTGACCTATCTTTATTAGAATTGGACATGAAATGATCAATGATCTAGGTTAACACAAAGCATTTCAAATCCACTCAGTATATTTAGACTAAACACTGGGTAAACCTTTTTGACCTCATCTGATAGCATGACAAAGGATTTCATTTCATGTAAAAAAAATGGTCTTTTCTAAAGTGAGGTTTGATCAAATTATGGGAAAGAATATGCAGCTCTTTGTCTTGATTAGGATCCTAAATCAGTTTGAGGACAGAATACAGATGGTTAACACTGTAGGTAGCTATATGAAACCTTTATTGTTGGCAGTTTTATTGTTAGTGTAAAAATGGGCATTATGCTGGCAGACTCCTTTTTGACACTGATTGCAAATCTTTAAGGAACAATCTAATTTGGTCCAGGTGTCAAATAATTAAAAAGAATTTCTTGCCCGTTTGCTGTTTATTGACTATACATCACTTGATAGCTGGAAAGCCTGTAACAATTAGTTGCTTCTGAATCAGATACTTTTAAATGGCTCTCTAACTAAAGAGCCAGCTCTAACAGATCTAGAATAGCTTCAAAATTTCCCCACACAAGGAAGGGATTAATTGTACAATAGGGTGTGCAAGATTTTCATCCTTCACTTTGCATTCTTTTTCCATCTAAAAAGACATTCCTTTAAAACATTCTTATGTGTTTTAAAACATATTTAAAACACTCTGGGTTTCTTCTACAATTAGTGCAAATATACACATTCTGGGTATTGTACACATGTGCCAGTATATGTGACTTGTATGCACAATGTATTGTTATTGTGGTTTCAGTTAACCACCATTTCTTATAGCACCTTCATTTACAGAAAGGATCTGTTTGTACAATCTGACATTTTCATCAAATTAGTGCCATGATGCAACTTCCAGATGTGTCTGCTACATCACAGCGCACACACAAAATACACAGAGCTTAAATTATATCACATCTCTTGTCTTCCCTTTAGACACTCATGGTCATAACTCACCTTTCTCTTGTCAATGCAATAATGTCCCAACAACATTAATTTTGCCTCTTCCCCTGATGCTATTGCTCTGATCTTGTCTCTAACAGATGAGTGTGAGAAACTTAAGATGTTATTAGCTGTACCAATCTTCCTTCTTTAACATTGTCTAGTATACAGCTTCAAGCTATGCAAAAGTTATGAGTGTTGTAAATTGTATCTTGGAAACAAAGTCAGTTAACTCACTGTGAGTGTGCTGAAAATCTGTTTTGGGAGTATTGGGTGATGGAGTCATGACATTATCCTTCTGTTGTTACCCTGTCTCCTCTGCAACTATTTTCCTCCCACTATTTTCCCTTTTAATTAGAGCTTCCTTCTCTTAAATATGCAAAAAAACATATATACATCAGTTAGAGAGCTGCTATCCAGAAGTGGCGGGTTCTTCTTCACAAGAAGTTTTCAGAAAGAGGCTGGATGGTCATCTGTGAACCCCATATTGAACAAGGTTTTGGATTAGATGATCTCTAAGGTCATTCAGATCCTTTCATATTTGTCACCTCTTATCTCTCCATTTTTGATGCAAAATTTCTCCAGATTTCCACAACATAGAAGAAAGATAAAGTGAACTCCAATATTTTATTTGGAGAATTAGCTGATTTTAAAAGTGTTCTGAAATATATGCATATATGTAAGAAGTAAGCCACCTTTTTCTCAAGATCCAAGGAACAATAAAAGTATATTGAAGTAGGTATCTGCTGCTTATTTCCCATATTTATCAGTCTCTGTCACTTCTTCTATGCCCTCCTGAAGTAAGAGTGGTTATTCAACAGCCAGTGAGTTTCAATTCTGTTGCTCTATAGCAGGGGCGTCAAACTCATGTCATCAAGGTGCCATCACATGATATATCAGGATTTTTCCCCTTTTGCTAAACCAGGTGTGGGCGTGGCCAGTGCATGATGCATCTGGCCCATGGGTTGGGAGTTTGACAGCCCTGCTGTATAGGACTAAGCTAGTTCCATAATTAGGACAGAGTCTTCTTCCTTCCTCTCTGGGATTATTTCTCCCCAGTGTATTTTCACAAGTTTCTTTACTTTATATTATTTTAATATGGGAGATGCCCAAGTGTGGTGGAGATGGAGATCCATATGGAAATTCCAAAGAGAGATTGCCCCCACTCCTGCTATAATCCCTTAATTGGTAGATGCTTTCCCTAGTGCTGAAAAAGGAAGACAATGCATGGTCTGGGAGAATGGCACAAAAAGTTATGTTTATGTTTTAGCAATTGCATCTATCATTTATACATAATCCAACTCCACATTCTGTCTTCTGCTACTCAAATTCCACATGTCCTATTATCTACTTTAAATTTTTCTCTTGACTACATAAGAAGACCATTATAAACCAATGAAACCAGTTGTTCTCTTGATTTCTTTTTACATTCACCATATTCTTGTTTTAACATTTCTCAATAATTTAATCATTTCTCTTTACCTCTGCTTCTTTTCTATAAAATGTTTCATGTTGTTAGACCCATAAAAATATTACTGGGCACAGTCTGTATTTATATCTATTCCATATTCTCAATAAGGCACTTCTAATATATTGATTTTAAAGTCTACATTAATCTTAACTTTATCATACAATAGAAAACCATACCATCCAAACCTCAGATCATGTTCTTCTAGTTCTAATATCCATTAATATTCATAAATATGAGCAAATGGAATAAAGAGTTAAGTCTAATTGTTATTGTGCACCATGTTCCCTAATGAAGAGAAGGAAATATGAACTTTATTGGGGAGCAGATATTATACTACCAGTATTATAGTATAAGAATTAAATCATGGCTTTGGTTGTGGAAACCTAGTTTTAAGTTTCAGCTTAGGCTACACTCTTTCTCATCTCAGTGTATCCACAGTCTTTCCAAGGTAATGAAGATGGCCATAATATTTATGGAGATAAATATATTCTACATATGTCTCCTTAAAATCCTAGATAGAGAAAGAAATGCAAATAAATAATAATGGCATTGCAAAGACCAACTGCAGGACATGGTCTACCTCTATCCCATTTGTCTTGTCTTCCTCATGTTGATAATTATAGGTTATTGAACAAATTTATAACACTCCATTGGTTTGAAAACTTTCTTAGAACTTTAAAATCCATTCTTAAAAGCATTTTTGAAAACAAGCAAGTGAAACCAACTGAATATATCTTGGGAATATGTTCAATATGGTGGGTTCATTACAATGACGTAAATTAAATATATAGAAAATCTATTCTGCTGCATCATTTCTGGTTTTTCTTTCCTTTACATTCATTGTTGCCTGATTTGAATTGACACTACCATTAATGAGAAAGGTCCATTAAACTCTCCTTTTGTATTATCTAATATATTTGTGTGACTTTTCTGTAAAAGATTTAGGGAACCCCTTTCCTATGCACCTTGGTCCCCGTTGAGATTGGGCTAGCATGGAAAAAGAAAGTAGGAAATGATGAAACACAATATGCATTTAAGATGGTAATTAGTGTTCCGGTGGCAGGACAGGGACGTGCAGAGGTGGAGAAGACTGCTGTGGTTTTCGGTTACCTTCTCTAGCGTCTGGAGCGATCCCCAGGGGATACACGAACCCCGGAGAGGTTCGTGTCAGCATAGGAGAATCTCGAGTTACAGGGTGGGGGTAGGCAACCCCCTGGTAACGAAGAGAAGAGCTCCTGAGCCCAGCGCGGAAGAGCTAGCTGCCAGTTTATGGCGGCTCCAAAGTCCGGTCTGCCACTGAGGTGACTAAGCAAGTTAGTGACAGCCTGCAAGATCGGAGCAGTAAAAGGTGTTGAAAGGTATTGAAGATTGAAGATTGAAGAATGACAGTGGCGTGAGAGATTTCTCTTCCTGGTTGTGAGCAGCACTTTGTGGAAGCAGGAGAGAAAAGCGGCCAGAAAAGCAGCTTGAAAAGCGAAAGTGTGACAAATGCGAGCAGAAAGGCGTGATCGTTAGAGCGAAAGTGTGGATTATTTGAAAGGGAAACCCCTGGGGAGAGAGGAAGAACATCGGAAACCAGGAGATTGGAGACTTGAATTTGTGAGTGATTTGGTATTTGGGACTAACTTTTTGACAATATTTGAGAAGAAGGAGGTGACGGAGGAGGAAGAACTGCGGCACTGAAAGTGACTTATTAACTCTCTGAACTGAGCTCAATAGGATTATTGGCTTTATTTAATACTGTTGGGAGGACAGATTGTTAAGCGATCAAGAAGAGATGACTATTGGATTTTGGAGGGAATAATAAGTGAAGGAGATTTGTACATTGAACTCAAAACCGGGAAGGGGAAAGAAGGAAAAGGAGGAAGGAGGAAGAGACCAACGGAAGGCTGGGAAGGATTGACTCCTTATTGCGATTAGTCAGCACATTATACCATTCGCTTCCCGGAGTGCTGGGAAGAAACTCAAAACTTAAACCTTTAACTTGAAGATTGACTATAATTTTTTTTTCTCTTATCACATTTCTTTATTTGCTGGAATTTCTATTTGGTATTACTTTAATATGATCATTTGGGCACTATTTTTACAATTTGAACCTCTAGTCCCTTGCTTATTGACTTCCTGAAATTAAGGTAAACTTTTCTCTCTTCTCTTTCCCCATTTTTTCAGCTTTTCTCCTTCCTATCTTAATCCCTTAATAAGTCTGATAAATTTACCTACTCAAAGGGAAAAAAAAAGGTATATTGTCCTTATAGATTTCAGTGACAATTGATTTGATTGTCTTAAATAGTAACAACAAAGAGTGAAAAATAGTGCTGATTTAGATTATTTAGAATATTTAAGATTAATTCTTAAAGTAGTAATTGGGTTGGATTTGATGTATTATTGGTGATCAATATTGATATTCGGTATATAAATTTATTATAAAGATTATTAAATATTATTAGATAACCTTCTATAATATAGGAGTATAGACTGCCTATCTATATATTTGATTGAAGTATTAGAATAGAATTTTTATTTTAGGAGTTAAACACTGAATGGTGATCTGGGACAATATAATTAACATAGTGCAACAGCAAAAACAAATATTAAGAGAGATGACCTCCACGACAACTACGGCTTTGAAAACAGGAAGGAAGATCACTCCGACCCCAATGACTACTTTGACTTCTGCTTCACCAACAATCCAAAAAACCATTGAAGAATCTCTAATAGGGGAAAAACAGCCCAATGTCTCCAACGTTAACATACAAGCTACCCTACCATCCTTGCAAGAAGCAATGTCCAAGATGCAAGAAATAATGATTAAGAATCATAATGAAACCAGAGCGGACATTAGCGAATTAAAAGATGAGATGGGAAAGCTAAAAGTGGAAATGAAAGCAGACTTACTTAAGGTGGAGGATAAGATAGGGTCCTTGCAACAGGCTATGGAGAAAAATGAAGTTAAGATAAGAGAAATAGAGAGTAGGACAGAACGGATGGAGACAAATTTTGAAAGGATAGATGAGGAATTTAAAAATGCAACTAGAGAAACCGAAGACTCCCTGGTCCACCTCGAAATGGATAAAGCAGCGGCATATTTAAGGTTTCAAAATGTGGCGGAAGCGAAAAATGAAGAACTAGAACAATTAATGGCAGAATTATTGGCTGAATTGTTAGGGAAAGAAAAAGACGATCTAATTAAAGAATTTGACGAAGTGTATAGGGTCAGCACAAGTTATGCTAGACGCCATAACTGCCCGAGAGAAATTCATATTCGCTTCACTAGGAGATGTGTGAGAGACTTAATTCTTAAAATGTCCAGAGAAGAAAAAATAACATATAAAGGCAAAGAGATTATGATTCTAAAACAAATCCCAAGGAAAGTGAGGGTCATAAGACAGGATTATAAATTTTTGGCCAATTATTTAAATAAAAAAGGAATCCCTTTTAAATGGTTAATCCTGGAAGGGATGTTAATAACTTGGAAAGAGAGAAAAGTCAAAATAGACTCTATAGAACAGGCCCAAGACTTTCATGATCAGCTAATAGGCACGGATGACCAATACACCAAGGAGGAAACCAAAAGGAAACCACAGGATGACCGTAATCGCCATAGAAACCAAAAAGAAGGACTTCCCCAAAATTTAGGGAACGATAAACCACAACCAACGAGAGAAGAACCAATCTCACAACAACAGCAAGAAGAAAACCAAATCATCACTAGACAAAAAACTAAACAGACTTAGATAAATGGAGATAGGAAAGAAACTCCTCTCCATTAATATAAATGGTTTAAATTCAACATCTAAAAGGAAAAGGATATTAACTAAATTAATTAGACAAAACGCCGACATAATATGCTACAAGAAACACACATTAGGAAAAATGATGAAAGATATTTAATTTGCCCGAAACTTGGAAAACTTTTTACAGCACCAGCAGACAAACATAAAAAGAAAGGAATTGCAATATTTGTGAAAGAAGATGTAAAAGCAGAATTAATCTGGTCGGATCCGGAAGGAAGAACTCTGGTTATACAAATTTGGATTAATCATATTACATTTTTATTGGTAGCAATCTATGCGCCAAATGAAGAACAAGGGAAATTTTTTAAAGATCTTCATCAAAAAATAATAGGTTTCGAAAAAAGGAATATTTGCATGATAGGCGACTTCAACTCCATTGCTGATCATCAAAAAGACCATAGTAATGCGAATAAGAACAAGAAAGGGAAAAGAGAATTTTCTATGCCCTGTAAGGACATGATGAAAGAGCTAAACTTAATAGATTTATGGAGAAAACTAAACCCAGAAGAGAAACAGTTTACATATTATTCCAATCCACACAAAATTTGGACCAGAATAGATATGGCCTGGATGGATGGGGAATTGGCTAATGAAATAAAAGAAATTAAAACCCTACCAAATGAATGGGCCGACCACAACCCAATACAATTAATTTGGAGAGATAGGAGAAAAACAAAGAAAAGATGGACACTAAATACTCAGTTAATAAACGAAGAAGAGTACATTAATAAGCTGAAAGAGGAATTAAATTTTTTTCTAAAAGAAAATAATAATGAAGCAACCACGAAAAAAAAAATATTTGGGATACAATGAAGGCAATTATAAGAGGAACAACAATCTCTTATAACGCCATGAGAAATAAAAGAATACATGCCCAACAAAATAAATTCCAACAACAAATTAAAGAATTAGAAATACAACTACAAAAAACCCCTAAAAACCAGAGAATACAAAATCAGTTAATAACAATTAAACATAAATTGAACTTACTTGAACAAGATAAAATAGAAGTTAATTTGAAAAGGTCCAAGCAAACTTATTTTGAGTATGCAAATAAACCAGGAAGATGGTTATCCCATAAACTTAAAAAAGTGAAAGAAAAGAGATTGATACATCAACTAATGGATGAGAAAGGTGTCTTACAACATGAGATAGAGAAGAAAAAAGATATCATTTACAACTATTTTCAAAGATTATATAAAAAGGAGGAAGTTAATGAAGATAAAATAAGAACTTATCTAGAGGAGACGAATGACAAAGTAATTGGAGAAGAATGGATAGAATTATTGAACAAAGACATTACATGGTCTGAATTGAAGTCAGCAATGGAGAACCAAAGTAATAACAAATCCCCAGGACCAGATGGGATTCCAGCAGAACTATACACAGCAATAATGGAACTAGTAGGACCACTGATACTGGAAGTGTTTAACGAGGTATTTCTGGCAGCCAAGATGCCGGACTCGTGGAGGGGGGTGCTGATTTCACTAATCCCGAAGGAGGATGCAGATCATAGATATATTAACAACTACAGACCGATTTCACTTTTAAATGCCGACTATAAATTATTTACTTCTATCATAGCTAATAGAGTTAAACAAGTTTTAAATCCACATATCCACGAAGATCAAAATGGATTCCTTCCGTCCCGACAAATAAAAAACAATTTAAGAACCGTTATCGATGTCCTAGAATACTATGAAGCTCATCTGGAGAAACAATCCGCACTCATGTTTTTGGATGCTGAGAAAGCATTTGATAACTTAAATTGGCACTTTCTAATTCAAAAAATTTACAACATGAGTCTTGGCACCAAATTTGAAAACATTATAACAACAATTTACAATACACAACAGGCTAATATACTAATTAATGGCGAAAAAACAGGTCCAATAAATATAGAAAAAGGTGTTAGACAGGGCTGCCCTCTCTCACCTCTTCTTTTCATATTTGCCCTAGAATCACTTTTAACACGGATTAGACAAAATTCTGAAATTAAAGGAGTGAGGGTCAAATCAGAAGAATATAAACTACAAGCTTTTGCTGACGATATGGGTTTTTTTTGGGAGGAACCTATGGAAAAAGGATATAATCTAATAAAAGAATTAGAACGATTTGGCGCAGTGGCAGGATTAAAAATTAATAGAAAAAAGATGAAATTAATGACCAAAAACTTAACAGAAAACCAGAAGGAAGAATTAGAAGCAATGATGGGGATACAGGTAACAAAAAGGGTCAAATATTTAGGAATATGGTTAACACCACAAGGTAAATCACTCAAAGAGAACAATTATGATAAATTACTTCAACAAACAAAGAAAGATTTAGAATCCTGGAATAAACTGCAGCTCTCCCTATTGGGCAGGATTGCCTCGATTAAAATGAACATATTACCAAAATTTCTTTATTTATTCCAGACAATTCCAATTAAGTTGCCAATTTTTTTTCCGAAGAATTAAATAAGATTACACTTAAATTTATTTGGCAGGAGAAAAAAGCCAGGATCAATGTAAAGGCCTTACAAGATGTGAAAAGTAGAGGGGGTCTAGCTCTTCCAAACTGGGAATTATATTATTCGGCAGCTATCTTATTATGGTTAAAAGACTGGGTGAACTTACTTAATAAAAGAATTTTAGCATTAGAAGGGCATGACCTCCAGAGAGGGTGGCATGCCTTCTTATGGGAAGTGGGGAAACTCAAGCAGTCTTATTTTCACAGACACCTTATTAGGGACTCATTATTAATTAATTGGAAAAAAATATGCAAAAAACACTTTCTAAAAATTCCGATCTGGCTATCAACAATGGAGGCAATGGTACATCCCAATAATTTGGACATAACAAAAATGATTAAATGCAAAGATTTATTAGATCCACAAGGAAAATTAAAAACTCGACAAGAATTACAGGAACAGGGATTTAAAATTGAACAGTGGTTATATATTCAAATTCATAGCAGATGCAAACAAGACATTAAAGATTTCGGAATTTATAACAAACTGCAGTATTTAGATAAAATTTTATTAGGATCAAACAAAAAGAACATATCTAAATTCTATAAATATTTACTGGAAGTAGAATTAGAACAAGAGATAGTCAAAGGGAACATGATAGCCTGGAGCAGGAATGTCGGAAGAAGTATTACATTATCAGAATGGGAAAAGATTTGGAACAGAAATATCAAGATTACAAAATCGGCAGCATATAAAGAAAATACATACAAAATGTTTTATAGATGGCACTTGCCCCCTTCGAGGTTGGCAAAAATGAACCCTAACACGAGTCCAAAATGCTGGAAATGTAAAAGCATAGAAGGAACCTTTTTTCACATGTGGTGGTCTTGCAAGGAAACCCAGAAATATTGGCAAAAAAATCAGAAAATGGTTGGAGGAGATAACCAAAGAACAAATCGAATACAAACCAGAGTTCTTCCTATTAGGGATCTCTGACAAACATTTGCCCAAAAAGATGAAATATGTAACAATTCATATTTTAACTGCGGCCAGATTAGCATTCACTCAGTGTTGGAAATCACCTTATACACCTACAGAACAAATGGTTATCCGGAAAATATGTGATTGTGCAGAAATGGACAAATTAACTATAGCACTTAAAAATAAAGAGCCTTCAACATTTTACGATGATTGGAACTCTTGGTATAATTGGTTAATCCAGAGATAAACTGCTTAAAAGACAATGGGTAATTTAAGCATAGATATTGATAAGATGTGCGTATTCAAATTAAATTAGGAGATTTGGATCTTGCAGAATGTCAAAAAGGATATTGTCTGTTTTTAAAAGTATTCTTTTCATTTCCTTTTCTCTTTCTTCCCTTCTTCCTTTCTTTTAAATCTCTTCTTCTCTTCTCTTTCCAGTTCGTAAGGCCGAGTGTTTTTTCTTTTTCTTTGTGTATGTAATGTTGATATGTTTTTAATTGTAAATTTAATAAAATTTATTTTTTTTAAAAAAGATGGTAATTAGTTTGGTTCTGAGATGGTTCCATTTCTACTGTCTCCTAACCTTACAAATGTTAGTGGTCAATCACTGCAATGAAAAACTAGGCAAGTTAATCTTGAAATAATCCAAGTGTTTAACATTTTATGGATGGATCACATTCTCAACCAGATCATTTAATCCAAATGGCTGAATTTGTAGCAACATGTTAAACTCAATTGTTATTTGTGGTTTATTATGTAGTGAGGACCAAACCTGGATTATGTGAACAGAGAAAATAGTTTAATTCAGAAAACAAAATTAAGATATTGTGTGAATAGAGGGTATGTTCAAACTATAATCAAACGAACATTTATTACTTCCAAAGTTTAAATTCCCAGGCTTATCCTGTTAAATTTTAAAATCAAGATGTCTAAGAACATAGACAAGACATTCAGTCTTGTTCTGTCAATGCTTCTTCAAGTATACAAGATGAAATGATATCTGAAGAACAGTACAGATGAGCTGTTTCATGTAGACTTACTGTCTGCAGAAAACAAAATAAGGTGATTGAAATGTGAGATGGTGAAAAGTATTCTATCATTTTCAGGATGCAAGTGAAATTTAAGACCACAAACAGCGTATTCAAGAAGAGAAACAAGGGCCAGGATATGAAGAAAGAGCACAGTCAAGAGAGAGAGAAACTCCAAACTCAGTTTGGGTTGAGGTTGAATCGAAGTTACCTAAAAGGCTCTTTTGACAGATACAGAAAAAAAAAAAAAGGAAAAAATAGTTTGCTTAATGAAAAGTTAATTTATTAACAGGTAAGAAAATAACTCAGTTATTACTGTACTTGTTACTCAGTTCCCATTTTGTCACTCTCAAACAGACACACAGATCTATGTGTTGTACTAGGAAATATTGAACTGCAACATAAAAGAACAGCATTGAAGTTTGAGACTGAAAGAAAAACAGTCAAAAATACTTCTTTGCTTTGAATGAGTTGAAATTTCTAGCAACTTATGAATTGCTTCCTAAGATACTGAAGGAATGAGAAGATGGTCTAGAGCAATGTATACACATTATGTTGGAGAATTTGAGGAGAACAGATGAAATGTAAGATAACTGGTGTCCTCAACTCCAAAAAGAGGGAAAAGGAATTGCCAAGAAATTTCCGCAACCACCTTGATGTTGAAAACTATATATCCTAGAGCAGATTTTTAAAGAGATCAACCTGTAAGCACCTTGAAAATTATTTGTTTACATAACAACATTATTTTTGCATCTATCTACTTGCCAGATTCTGTGTAGCTCAAAACAATAACACATCAATATAATCTCCAACAATAAAACTATTATAAAATTTAGGACCAAAAGATTGCCTAATTGACACAGACATAAATTAACCCTCCTTTTGGGAAACAGAAGACACTTTTTCTTCTAACAATCTTGAAGGACAGTCTTCCCTTGTTTCTGAAAAGCCATTAAGGAAGCTATCATTCTCACTGGAGACTTCCATAAGGTTGGTGTAGTTATGGAGAAAGATTACCTCTGTATTGTTGTCCTTCAAACAGTCTATGGAGTTGTGGTCAACAATAATCTTCCAATCATAGTGTGTACAAAATGGGAAGATTTTATTTGAAGGAGGCAGTCTTAAAAAGATTGAGAACTTGAAGTAAATAGGAATTTATAAATTAATAATCTGTATTTTGAAATGGTTAAGGAAACCTGCTGGTACCTAGCACAGCTATTGTAAGATGGAGATCTTTCTGCTTCAATAGGAAAATCTGTCAAAATTGGACAGCTATATTTTGGATCATTTGCAGGCATCCCAAAGTAACGCATAATCCCACCCTAGATGGTAGAAATAACATTCAAAATATTCTTGGTAAATTAATGCAATGATTACAAATGAGGCAGAGATGTTGTCTAGGGAATGATCAGACAAGAAAGAGCATAGCCTTAATTTGCATAATGGGAGATGAAAGAGGCTCAAAAGGGATCCTCCCTAATTATTCAGGATGTAATGGACACTGTACAAGATTTGTACTTTCATAGTTGTGAGTTTTCATTATTTAGCCTTACAATGAAATCATATTACCTCATCTGGTCATGTTTCCTTTCCTAAAGAAAGCCATTTGGTACACAAAGGACAGAAGAGACAACCTTCTAGGACAGTGGTGGCTAACCTTTTTGGGCTCGTGTGCCAAAAATTGTGTGCATACTTGTGTGCGTGTGCTCGTGTGCCAGCACCCAGAAGGCAATGCACGCGAGGGGGCCATATTCCATGTGCATGTGTGTGTGTGTGTGTGCAATTCCCCCCCCACCCTCTTACCTGTACTGTGCATGCATGTGCCTCCCAGCTGATTTTCAGCCCATTTGGGACCTTTTTCGGCCTCCAAGAGGCTCAAGGAAAGCCTCTGCAGCCTTTGAAGGCCGAAAAACAGGCCCGTTTCTTCACTTCTGGTATTTCCAGAAATACCGGAAGTGATGAAACAGGTCCAAGTGAGAGGCACGTGCATGTGCAGTGAGGTAAGTTTGGCTGGGGCTTGAGTGCCTGCACAAATGGCTCTGGGTGCCACCTGTGGCACGCGTGCCATAGGTTCACCATCACAGTTCTAGGATAAGAGATTAGCACATTGAAAAGAGAATAGCAAGCATACAACCCTGAGAATTAACGTATATAGAAGCGGATGTATGTTCCTCTTGGCTTCTAGGTGCTCACTAACAAAGGATTTTTTGAAATGACCATCAGAGCATTAGTATTTTGTATATTATTATTAGCACGCTCTAATGCTAAGCAGTTCTACTCCCCCTCCCCACCTGAAAAAAAATCTGTTCCAAATGCAAACACAAGCAGAGGAGAGGAGTTTCAGTTTCAGTTTTAGTTTCACAGCACTAAGCAGCTTTAGTGCAGAACGGTTGACCTAAGCCACGCCCAGGTTCCTTGCTGTCTCCTTGCTCACACAGCAAATACTATTTCAGTTCCAAACATCCCTCAGCTCTCTCACACACACTGATAGGATACTAGCCGGATGAATATTGATGGATGCTGATAGCAGAGGCAGAATTTCCACCCCTTGTTTTCCTCCCCAAAAACTAAGCCTGACCACATAGTTTGTAGCAAAGCATGGTTATCAAGCTAGTGTGTATGTGTTTGTGTATACATACATATACATACTGTATATGTATACATACTGTATATGTGTGTGTGTATGCATATGTACAGGTGAAACTCAAAAAATTAGAATATCGTGCAAAAGTTTATTTCAGTAATGCAACTTAAAAGGTGGAACTAATATATGAGATAGACTCATTACATGCAAAGCAAGATAGTTCAAGCCGTGATTTGTCATAATTGAGATGATTATGGCTTACAGCTCATGAAAATTCCAAATCCACAGTCTCAGAAAATTAGAATATTGTGAAAAGGTTCAATATTCTAGGCTCAAAGTGTCCCACTCTAATCAACTAATTAAGCCATAACACCTGCAAAGGGTTCCTGAGCCTTAAAATGGTCTCTCAGTCTGGTTCAGTAGGAATCACAATCATGGGAAAGACTGCTGACCTGACAGTTGTGCAGAAAACCATCATTGATATCCTCCATAAGGAGGGAAAGCCTCTAAAGGTAATTGCAAAAGAAGTTGGATGTTCCCAAAGTGCTGTATCAAAGCACATTAATAGAAAGTTATGTGGAAGGGGAAAGCGTGGAAGAAAAAGGTGCACAAGCAGCAGGGATGACCGCAGCCTGGAGAGGATTGTCAGGAAAAGGCCATTCAAAAGTGTTGGGGACTTTCACAAGGAATGGACTGAGGCTGGAGTCAGTGCATCAAGAGCCACCACACACAGACGGATCCTGGACATGGGCTTCAAATGTCGTATTCCTCTTGTCAAGCTGCTCCTGAATAACAAACGTCAGAAGTAACTTACCTGGGCTAAAGAAAAACAGAACTGGTCTGTTGCTCAGTGGTCCAAAGTCCTCTTTTCTGATGAGAGCAACTTTTGCATCTCATTTGGAAACCAAAGACCCAAGGTCTGGAGGAAGAATGGAGAGGCACACACTACAAGATGCTTGAAGTCCAGTGTGAAGTTTCTACAGTCTGCGTTGATTTGGGGAGCCATGTCATCTGCTGGTGTTGGTCCACTGTGATTCATTAAGTCCAGGGTCAACACAGCTGTCTACCAGGAGATTTTGGAGCACTTCATGCTTCCTTCTGCAGACGAGGTTTATGGGGCTGCTGACTTCATTTTCCAACAGTACTTGGCACCTGCCCACACTGCCAAAAGCACCAAAACCTGATTCAATGACCAAGGGATTACTGTGCTTGATTGGCCAGCAAACTCTCCTGACCTGAATCCCATAGAGAATCTATGGGGCATTGCCAAGGGAAAGATGAGAGACATGAGACCAAACAATGCAGAAGAGCTGAAGGCCACTATTGAAGCATCCTGGTCTTCCATAACAACATAGCAGTGCCACAGGCTGATAGATTCCATGCCACGCCACATTGAGGCAGTAATTGCTACAAAAGGGGCCCAAACAAAGTACTGAGTACATATGCATGCTTATACTTTTCAGAGGTCCAATATTGTTCTATGTACAATCCTTGTTTTATTGATTGCATGTAATATTCTAATTTTCTGAGATTGTGGATTTGGAGTTTTCATGAGTTGTAAGTCATAATCATCTCAATTATGACATGATGATAGTTCACGGCTTGAACTATCTTGCTTTGCATGTAATGAGTCTATCTCATATATTAGTTTCACCTTTTAAGTTGAATTACTGAAATAAATGAACTTTTGCACGATATTCTAATTTTTCGAGTTTCACCTGTGTGTGTGTGTGTGTGTGTGTGTGTGTGTGTGTATGTATGTATGATATGTGCATGTATATGTATATGTATATGTATATGTATATGTATATGTATATGTATATGTATATGTGTATATATATATATGGCATTCAGCTTTGTTCGGGTATTTTCCCATCATTATAGTTGTGCTTTTAAAGTTGTAGCAACGTTTCAGCAGAATCTCATCTGCCATCATCAGGCTTCTGTATTGTGTTTGTCGAATATCATGTTCGTCGAACACAATACAGAAGCCTGATGATGGCAGATGAGATTGTGCCGAAACATTGCCACAACTTTAAAAGCACAACTATAATGACGTGTAGTTTGGAGAATCGGCAAATACCACCTCTGACTGGAGATTTTATAGTATCCTTCTCTTGCCATGCCCACCAAGCCACGCGCACAGAACCGGTAGTAAAAAAATTTGAATCCCACCACTGGTCTAGACTGTAGGGTATTTTTAAAGAAACAGTGGCAGTACCAATCACAATTCTTTTCCCCTTGTAGTTTGAAATGATGCTAGCCATGTTCTTCCCTCAAAATCCTCCCACATAAGGTTCAACTTGTTCTGGAGTAGAAATAGATCAAGCTTCCTAACAATTTTGTGTTTTCACAGTAATATTATTCTGAAAGGCACTTACCTAAGAGAGACCATTTTGGGGGGGAGGGGGAAGGGGGTTGATCAGAGCACACTAACTTTTGAGCACTCTTCTTCTATCTACCATAATTAGTGCTGTATTTAGTCAATAATGGATGAGCTGTTCATGTTTTCAGTGCTGAATAATGTAGTGTCATATGATTAAAAGCAGCCTTCTGGAGGGACAGCCAATCAAAGCTAGTTTTGAAAACATTTCTAGCAAGAGTGAAAATGTGAAGTGGCTGAGCTCATCAGAGGTTGAGTCAGAATGGAAATGTCCATGTGCCCAAAGTAAATATAACTACAGAGAGCTGGGCAATTCCTTGTGAAAATAATCAGGCTTTTTTTTTTTTTTTTTTAGAAATAGGAATAGGATAGAATGTTGTCTGGCTTTCTTCATGTCAGAGTACTTTTAGATCTTTCAGATCAACACTTTTAGTACCTGATCTGGCCAGCAACCTTTTCTGTATAAATTGGTAAGGACAACATGTCAAGATATTCTTTCTTGATATTGCTCTTATTTTCAGCCTCTGGGTAAGAGGCTCAACTGTGCTTTAAATTTGATTGTGTTTTAGAAGTGATTTATGACTTTAATGGAGGAAAGTTGCAGAGCTGGAAACCGTTTGGCGATATGGGGAGGACATCCCTGGATTATCAAACATCTGTTAATGCCACAAGATAAAAACCTTTCCATCTTCAGCAGCACTTAGCAGAACCCCTTTTCTACCCAACTTCAGTGGAAATTGCATTCCCTCCCCCTTTTGTCAGATGCTTTGTCCAAGAGTGATTTTTTTCCTAGTGCTTTAATAAAACGATTCCCTAGATCTTTTATTGTTTATTAATTAGACTGAAGATACATTATCTTATTCACGGTTTCCATATGGAACTCTGTAAACAAGTTCCCCATTAAAACAGGTCCTGCTGTGCAAGGAGCACAGTTTGGATTGCTTACAGGCTTGCATGATTTTTGAATTAAACTCACATTCATTCTTGTAAAATAAGTAAAGTATTTCAGGCAAGGAAGCCTAAGCAGCAGCTCTACCAACCAAGCTATACTTTATGTTCTGATCCATATCCTTCCTTTCTCTTTGCAACTTCTTTTTGGAGTGAGGAATTGAAGTTTGTTTTATTCATTATTTTTTCCTTACATTGACAATATGCTCAATATGGCATAAACAGGGAGGAATTTCTCTCTTTATTCTTAATTCTTATGGGAACACTTGTGTGAGAATAGGCAGCGCTAAGAGGTGGTGACTGGTACAAAGTCATTCAAGATCCATCATGAGCTTCCCAATTGCAGTCTGGTTTTCTAATTATACTACAATGGCTCTTAAATTAGTATATATAAAATGATAATAGTAACTGTTTTTAAAACAGTGAATGCATAAGGAAGTTGTAGAAATTATTGGTTGGAGAATGGGCTAAATATTTCTCACATGGCAATTGATCTGATTTGGTTTCTGATATGTACTTGAACAAATGCTTGAATACCTGAATCAGTCTTGGGTTGCAATTGCTCTCTGGAACCCCAGACCCAGATATTGGGATCAGATTGGTCCTAAACCTGAGAAAGAAAGATTCTGTATATTGTCTTGTTAAGTTCATTCCTCAGTGACCACTGATGTTTTTTATTCCACTAATACTTGAATATTTGATTATTTTAGTAAGTTTAATAAAATTGCACTTCCAAAATGGGCAGCCGTATAAATAGTCTAATTGTTTTTTTTTTAAATGTTACTCTTCCATTGACATTTCAGTAATCTTTTTAGTTCCATCTTGCCATCTCTGTTAACCTCTCCTGTTTATTTCAGCCTTACCAAACATAATTATCTGTTTTCTAGTCAGTCATAAGATTGTGCAGATTTTTAGATGGGTGCTTCTGCTTAGATGGGTGAAGTATCTCCTTGAAGCCATTTTCCCTACTAAGGCACTTCTTGCTTCTAAGCATGAAACGAATCAATCATATCCTTTGCATTGCTGTGCTTCAGAGATAATTTTCTTCCAGAGTTCATGCTGCTAGAGAAACCTAGAATATTTTTCTCCTGTTGTCTTGACTGAAGTGTTTCCAGGTGTTTTGGCAAAGGTTGCAAGAATCCTCACAAGCTCTGCCAAAGCTTCTAGTCTGGAACCCCATTGGCAAATGTCAAAGGTCTTCCAGGCTATGGCACTGTGACACATTGGATCCTGCAATGTGTCCTGAAGTTATCCAACCTAAAATAATTTTAGCCAGCATTAGGAGGAAAGGTTGACCAGAACTTCCCCTGCAACACTGGTTCAAAGGCATTGTAATGGGGATGATATGAACCTTACTGAGACATATCATGTTGATAGCATGGGTTCAGTATAATTGTTCCATTTTTAAACCATTTTTGTTTCACAGATTCTTCTATTATTCTTTATTTCTATATTAGTTGTACAGTATATTTTCCTGTTTATTTTCAACCCCCTCTTATCTGATATTCTCAAAAATATCTTTCTTTTTCTTTTGGATTTTTTCTATAATATTTGTTGATTTGCACAAATAAATACCTTTGTTTGTCTTTTCTTGCTTAAAGTTGAAAGTCTATATGTTCTTTTTTTTTGCCCAAGAATTATATCTTCCATCTTTTCTTGTTATCATGATATTGTCTTCCAAAAATCTTCCTCTTTGACATTTTGTAGCCCTCCCGTCTCATCACTGGTTTTGGACAATACCTCTTATGTCGATCTATAATTTAGATTCACTTTTGTATAAATTGTACATAGTAAATTTGTTTCTTATTATACTCTTATATTTTGTTTGGATGTCCTCTGTATTAAATTTTCTTGGCACACCTTTCTAAGTTTTATAAATATAATCATATATTTGACGCCAATAATTCATGGTCTGTCTTACAATTTGCTCCTAGAAGAATCCTGTTTGATTGGATTGCCTTTCTTATCTTTGGTTTTCTATTAAGTTATTTGATTTGATTCTAATGTTGTGCAGCTGGTGATGTCTATGAATAAAATCCACATCTAAATTCCTTGAAGTAAATGTTGGCAATAAATGAAGATGTTTTTTTTTTTTAAAAAAAAAAAAACCCTTTATTAACGTATCCCTTTCATTTGAGATTGCTCTATTTTTCCAGTTTATGTATTCCAATAATCTTTTAGTAATACAACATTAATTTCTGATGTGGCATTAAACATCTCTTTCAAGTTACCAAAGAATTATTCCAGTTCATCTACTACTGCATCTGTAACAAGTAGATGGACTTGTATAATGTTTACTGGCTCTCTACAAATTCTTGCGGTTATGATATTGTCATCTTTTCAACTCTGGAGTCCTTGGTGCTTACTAAGCTTGGTTGTTTGCTTGAAGATGTTTCATTAACTGACTACATAACATCATCAGTTCTAGTTCACTTCTATTTTAGGCCTTTGATTTTCTGGAAGCACTGTAATAGGGAGTTGATAGAATATTCATTCCCCTTTGTGAGGGGTCCAAGCTTTTTTATAAGTTCTTTGATTATTGACTGTTGTTGTGCTGCTGAAATGCTATTGATTATCACTGATTATATAATATCTAGTCGGGTTATAAAATGTCTGCAAGCAAACAACCAAACTCAGACAGCATCAAGAAGTCTACGATACTATGTTCTATAGTTATTAAAATATTACTTTCCAACATGGTGTCTCATGATCTGACATATGGACTTTTCTAAATGTTACATTTATGTGTCCACCCAGATTTTCTGGCCACCATTAGAAGTTATTCTCTCTTTCTGCTTTCTGGGTTTGATTTTGGGGTCCATTTTGATGTCCTTCACATGTGCAGGCCCCTACCTTGATGTGGATTAGTCTTAGTTTCATTGTTATTATTTCTATCTTGCCAGATAAGGCGATACTACCAAGAGCTCATATTCACATTGGTCTTACTTGGGGCCCATTACAGTTATTGAGCCAGTTCTCCATATCATATACTTTTTCCCTGGGGCACAATATCTAATGATATCATTCTGAAATGGATTTTTCTGCCTTATAAGAATAAGAAGTTATTAGTCCACCCAGTTATGCATTTATCTATATAATTTATCATTTTGCTTTGGATTTGAGCTTGGAATCTTAGAAAGTAAAATCATAATATAGTGAGTTTTGTAACTTACAAATATCAAATTCATCTGCAGCCAGAAATTGGAACGTGCAACAGAGAGAGAGATAAAGTTGGTGGAAAGGGAGGAGTAAAAATATACATGCATTAATAAATAAAAATTGTATTTACTGCATAAGCTTTATTATCTATAAAAGCAGATTGAACTCAATTGTTTTTTTTAAATCCTGCATAAAATTGTTCTGAGATTTATTTAAAAATCATAATAATAAAATTATGCGTTTGTACTCCATTTTGTATTTTTGTATTCTGGAAAATCAACTCCTGCTATGCAATGTAATAATGTTAATTTTTGGAATACACTATTACAGTAGTGACATAAATATTTGCATAACTTTTGTGCCGATACTTTCACACACACACACACACACACACACACTTGTATATTCATTAGTATAGTTGATGACATCTACAGACTGTCATTCTGATGAAAGTAGTGTTGCATTATCTCACAAGTTCCATCTCTTTTGGTGTGCATGTGGTGTGACAAGTCATATAGCAAAGGGGCTATTCGAATCACTGTGACCCTCTTTGCCCCCTTCCTTATGAATGTCATTGAAAAAAGGATGAATTAATACTTGAAAACACATTTGAGCTAGGAAAATATCTGATGAAACACAATTAATTATAGGTGGGTGTGGAGAAAAAACATATAGTCCTAAATCTTTACATGCCATTTTCATAGCTGCACATCATTTTTAAAAAGTACTATAGCATCCCACAATTTTGAGCAGAAAACAACCATTAAAATTAAAAAATAAACATCAACCTTTCTTCCCCAAACAGAAAAAGTTAGAAAACTCTTATAGTTCTCATCTACATCATCCATCCAGAAGACATCACAACTCTGCTTCTGGGCTTCTGGTCTCATCCCATTCCTTTGAAACTTCAAATGGAATTCTGATAAGCAAAACGACTACCAGAATATCAGAGGATCAAAGGTCAAAAGCGACCATTGAGTATTAGATATTTGGTTGCAGAAATCATGCAGATTATTTTGCTGGAATGGAATGCTTTCCATCTGTTTTTCTCACTGGAAGAGACAATTATTCCCATTCAAAGGCAGCTATATCATAGTCTATCCAGAGAGGCACCAATCTGGGAAACAGCATCCTAAGTAGAAAACATTATATTTTAAGGACAAAGTGCTTTTGCAGCAACATCAAATATGTTAGCTCTTGGAGACAAATCATTCTTTCCCTTCAGCAGACAGTTGCAGAGATCACTCCCAAGCAATCTCTTCTGTTGTCTGCAAATTGAGACAATAAAAGACTCTCATGGTGCTTTCTCTATTTCTCTTTATTTTCTTCTTCTATTGAAACACTTCTACAATTGGTTATACTACATGCTGTATATTCTCCACCACCCCTTACAGATCATTTGCTTTGTTGTGCTTTCAGTATAAATATTGCTCATAATCATATCCAACAGAAAGAAGATAATACTTATTATCTTGTAAACAATTGGCAAATCAAATAAATAAATAAAAGACACCCCATTAGAGACTTCAGTTCTCTGCAAATATTTCCCTGTTTCTTGTTCCCCAGATTTCTAAAAAAAGAAGCCTTAGGCCTTGTAGGTGCTCTGCAATTCCAACATGATGAATCATCTAAGGAAATGTTTGTTCTCCCTTGATTCATGAAAAAAATGCATTATAGAACGACTAACCAATGGAGCTTAGATTTATTTCTTTATTTTCATTTTCACATTATTTCTAGTTTCAGCTCTTTCTAGCTACCCTATGTGGGAAATACTACATATGTTGGTTTGTAGAGAAGTGAGAGTGAATGAAAAATGATTTAAAGTTAATAACCAATTACTCCTTTACAACTTTAATATGCTATTTGACAACCAGTGCTTTCTCACTATATGTTGCCCTAGATCTTTAGATCTAGAGGTGTACATTAGTCTCAGGAGAACTTGTAACAGTTAAACAGAATAACAGAGTTAGAAAGGACCTTGGAGGTCATCTAGTCCAACCCTCTGTTCAAGCAGGAGATCCTATACTATTTCAGACAAGTCGCTGTCCAGTGTCTTCTTAAAAGCCTCCAGTGACGGAGCGCCCACAACTTCTGCAGGCAATTTGTTCCACTGATTTATTTTTCTAACTGCCAAGAAATGTTTCCTTGGTTCTAGGTTGCTTCTCTCCTTGATTAGTTTATATTTATTGTTTCTTGTCTTGCCTTCTGGTGCTTTGGAAAACAGGTTGACACCCCCACTCTTCTTTATGTTTGAGATTTGCAGATTACTATGCTCCTCAAAACTTTGGGGTTGTTATAATTGACAGCTCACATCTTTCAATGTGATTCTGTCTACCCTCTCAGGTCTGTTGGAAACCAATGTCTCACAACAGAAGCAAATCTATTGGGTTCTTGGGAGAGAGCTTTCTTAGCTTAATTGTGTTCTACTTATTTACTATTTTGATACAATTCGTCAAAAGCATCCTTTTGTTTATGGCTTGGGATCCCAATTCCCATCCAAAGACCAGCTTTAGCAGAAAGAGAAGACAGCTTATCTTCTCTGCTGACTCCTTCAAAGTAAAACCCTTTGACAGGATCACTGTTTTGCTGTTGCTGCTTCAAAAATTCTTAGTGGATAATAAAGCACTACATAATAAGGTGACTATGGAGCAGCATAAGAATGGAGGAAAAGGAAGGGAGAAGGAGACTTGAGAAGTTTACCTTCTCTAGCTATATTAATTTTTCACCAAGATACTTTTCCTTGCTCTGAAAAAGCTGAGGGAAGAAATCCCTATTTTGCAAAGGATTTCCCAAATGCGAAGGTCTGACTGGTTTAGTATCAAATTGTTTGCTCTGGGAGAGATACTGTCATTGATGGCACTTTAAAATACCATAGAAGTATTTTTATTTGATTGTGCTGTTAGTCTAGTATCCTGGGTTTTACCTTATTATGCTGTGTTTATATTGCTATGCCATGTCATTTTTATTCTAGACTTTGGGAAAAATAATGAAGAGGAACAAAGATGAGAGGAGTGAAAAATAAGCCAAAGTCTGTAAATATTATTTATTTCATCTATTTATTAAAATATTTATATAATCCCGCAGTAGTTTATATACAGCACTATAAAATAAGCCAACAAAAGAGTAAATATTAAGAGAGACTAAATGCTAAGACAAAAAAACAACATAGAAAAAGCATTTCCAGGGAAGTGGAATAATTACACAGGGAGATTTCACTGTAGAGATTGTTCTCTGTACCACTTCCATTCTCCAAGATTCAGTATTATTACAACAGAAGAAATCTATATAGGAAATGGGATAATGAATCAAGGAGCATACAAATATGAAGGGAACAGGGAATAGTGTTGAAGGACAGGCAGAGGGAATAGCTTTCAATCAAAGCACTTGTGAGGTAAGTAATGCTCAAGTCTAAGTCAAGAGACAATATTTCAATAACGGGAGACAATATCTCAGATGAAGCCCCTGCCTAATTCACATGAACATAAGGTGACTTGCAAGATTCTGTTCTCAAAGCTGTTACAATAAGTAATCCTGACCTATTTGACTTTTTTTTTTTTAGTCAAATCTGTAGAATGTTGCCCTTCTCAAGGCAGATGCAAAAGAAGAGGAAGTTAGATGTTTATTTACAGGCATTCTATTGGCTGGAGCCTGGAGAAAAGAAAATAGTTTAACCAGATTAAAGCATTTATTTAACATTGATTCCTGGGGGAAGGGGGATTACCTCTTCTGCTTTATCCAGATTTCAGGTAAGGGAGATGTCTCTTCATTCAAGAACACAGTATAATTATCTGCTAGACAATATGATTTCCTCTGAAGGAAAGTTATACCCAGAGGGGGATGAGACAATCAAGTCCCTGGAAAAGAATATGGCAGGTTTGTAGAGTGTTGGTGACAAACAGATCAACTTCTTCTTGTACCACTGGGAGAAATTCTGCATTGATTATTTTGAACCTGTGGTCAAACCAATTGGAAATTCAAGATCAAAGTGACTAGTTTGAGAGAGAAGAATGGGTAAAGGAAGGGCTGTATAGAAGCAATTTATTTCTTCCACTATAAATCCTGTAATTTTGAGCCAAGTATCTCAGCCCATCTCTTTTCCCCACAGAAATAATGTTTATTGGGTCTGTGAAAGGAGTTCATCTTATGTTGAATTTACCAGGCAAAAGGGGCCTAATTTTGAAATTACTTTTATAGAATGATTTACCAAAGATATACTTTTTTATTCTCTCAGGGTAGAAAAACAGAATCAAGTCATATGATTAGTGAAAGTTTAGATTAGAGTAAATTACAAAATCAATGTTTTTCAAGTGGAGTGTGTTGCCAATTGTGCCTGCCTAGAGATTTTGCAAAGTTCATAAGCACCCTGCGATTGTGAGAAGTGAGAAATCTTCAGCTGTGATGATGAGATTGTTAAAATTAATTGCAATTTTTGGGAATTTCAAACCTTTACCAGGTTTGGAAAAGAGATGAAATATGCAGAAAATTTAAACTGGTTGATATGAAAGGGCATTTTTATTCACACACACAGGTCATTATTGGGTAACACATACTTTTGAGTTGTATTTGTTTAGACTTTGAAGATAGTATAACAAAAATGCTCACTTATCTCTGCATTTCTAGGCATTCCTCCTTTATGCCTAACTTTTCTTTGCATTTTCCTTTCCATTAATTCCCTCTGTATTTTTCTTCTGCTTCTTTTTCCAATGGATCACTTTTTCTGACGTAATTCCTTTAGTTTTCTTTGCTTTATCTGCTGCTTTGTCTTCTCATATTGTACCAATATTACCACAGTCCCTCTTGCCACTTTTTTGTCCCTTATATACCGCAGGTTACATTTATTTATTTCTAGTCAACCAGTGCATATAAATGTGGCTTCAGGTTGCATATATCAAATGAAAACCCAAAGAAAAGATTATTGCAAATAAAAACAATTGGTATAACAAATCCACAAATCAATGATATACTGTACAACTGGGGTTCACCAAATCATACACTCAAACTCCTAAAAGATGGACTCATTTTAAGATTAGACTAAATTGTAACTTCAAAAAAGGCAACTATGATCTTATAGACAACGATCTCTCATCCCTTGATTGGCAATCTCTATTCACTGGATGCAATACTGTTGAAGACCATTACAACATATTTTTACTTGAAGTCAAAAGAGTCATCAAACTATATGTACCAACAACAACTCCCAAAACAAAACAAAAAAGCAGATTACCCATAACAATAAGGAAACTTCAATCCAAAAAGAGATCACTCTGGCGGAAAAACAAATCTGGTCATGTTGCCAATTTCAAAAGCCGATACAAAAATTTATGCCACCAGATAAAGACCGAATGCATCAATTATCACATTAAACAAGAGGAAAACCTTCTAAGCACCAATTCCACCCATGCTTTTTACAATTTTGTAAACAACAAACTAAAAGACTCAAGGTCTATCCCACCCTTGATAGGACCTGATGGTAAAGACTGCAACGACGACACCATTAAAGCCAACATCTTTAACACATTCTTCGGCTCAGTATTTGTAAACAGCAATGGATCATGCCCAGTATTTCCTAGTCGTACCACAGATAACAACAATGATCTAATACATATCGATTTTACAGAAGACAATGTTGAAAAAGCACTACGCAATCTAAAACCATCTCTATCTATTGGACCGGATGGAATATGTGCCTACTTCTTAAAAAAGCTATCCACTGCCATAGCCAAACCTCTAAGCATAATCTTTGAAAAATATTTCAGGACCAGCTCCTTGCCTAACCTATGGTCACAAGCCACAGTCATCCCCATCTTCAAAAAGGGAGACCCCAGCCTAGTTGAAAATTACAGACCAATCTCCTTATGCTGCGTCACCTGTAAAGTCATGGAATCAATTATTAACCAATCCATCATCCTCCACTTAGAGACAAACAACCTACTCTCCAATAAACAATTTGGTTTCAGAAAAAAACTATCCTGTAATCTGCAACTCTTACACTGCAAAAACATATGGACGACACAACTCGACCAGGGCAAAGCAATAGACGCAATCTACATAGACTTCTGTAAAGCCTTTGATTCAGTGGTACACGACAAACTACTCCTAAAAATAAAATCCTATGGTATCTCTGGACAACTGAATAACTGGATAGAAGCTTTCCTGGCAAACAGACAACAAATGGTCAAAATTGGGAGCGTCCTATCAAATTCTGTACCTGTCAATAGTGGTGTCCCCCCAAGGCAGTGTTCTAGGACCAACTTTCTTCATACTCTACATAAATGACCTCTGTGATCATATTAAGAGCAATTGCGTTCTTTTCGCTGATGATGTAAAGCTGTTCAATACCACAGACAATACTGCTACCCTACAAAAAGATCTTGACTATGTATCAGAATGGTCAAACAAATGGCAACTTCAAATCTCAACAAATAAATGCTCTGTCTTACATATTGGCAAAAAAAAATCAGAAAATAAAATACAAGCTGAATAGTCAAGATCTTGTTGATGACCCAAGCTCTGTAAAGGACCTTGGAATACTCACCTCTAATGATCTAAGTGCTAGAGCCCACTGCAACTACATAGCCAAAAAGGCATTAAGAGTTGTTAACCTAATCCTACGTAGCTTTTTCTCTGGTAATATCACACTACTAACCAGAGCATACAAAACATTTGCTAGACCAATACTCGAATACAGTTCATCAGTCTGGAACCCACATTACGTATCTGATATTAGCACAATTGAGAAAGTCCAGAAATATTTCACAAGAAGAGTTCTCCACTCCTCTACTCGTTGTAGAATACCTTATGCCACCAGACTTGAAATTCTAGAACTAGAAAACCTTGAATTACACCGTCTTCGGTCTGATTTAAGCATAGTATATAAAATCATACATTGCAATGTCCTACCTGTCAATGAATACTTCAGCTTCAACCATAACAACACAAGAGCACACAATAGATACAAACTCAGAGTTAACCGCACCAAACTTGATTGCAGGAAATACGACTTCAGCAATAGAGTGGTCAATGTCTGGAATACCTACCCGACTCTGTAGTTTCTTCCCCAAACCCCCAAAACTTTAACCTTAGACTGTCTACTATTGACCTCACCCCTTTCCTAAGAGGTCTGTAGGGGGCGTGCATAAGCGCACCAACGTGCCTACCATCCCTGTCCTATTGTTTCTCTTATTCTTCTTTTATTTTTCTTATATGTACCCATTTCATGTATTCACAACTATGTATACACTTATACTTATTATCTTGTAAACAATTGGCAAATCAAATAAATAAAATAAATAAATAAAAAATAAATAAATAAATTGCAAAATCAATGTTTTGAAGTGGAGTATGTTGCCAATTGTGTCTGCCTAAGGTGGGTAAAAACTAAATTTTAAAACTTTCCTGAAGACTCACAAGGTCATATCCATCAGAGTCTGGTGTGTGTGTGTGTGTGTGTGTGTGTGTGTGTGTGTGTGTGTGTGTGATTCCAAAGAACAAATGCTGCAACAGAAATGACACTCCTAGATCACATCAGATGACATTGCCTCTAGGAGAAGAATGTCAACTCTTCAAAATGGACCAGACTTGGAAATCAAAGTTATGAATGCTAATACAAATTTTATTATAAGGTTACAGTACCAAAATGTTGCAAGTCTAAATAGATGTCCCCCTCCCTTCATCTTTATCAGAATTAGATAGGGTTTCAGTAAGCCTTTAACTATTAATAATTTAGTTTAATGGGGGATTAATTTTAAGTGTACTATGATTTCAATCTGTAAGTTTGAGAGTATATTCCAACCTTGAGTGTTATAATAAATATAAAAGTTAGGTGTCTCTTCAATATTAAATCACTAAATACAGCAAGGGTTGAAGAGTAATGAGCAATTAATAGCAGAAACTAATATTGAATACTGCAATTGAATATTCAGCATTTTTCAACCATGTATGGCTTGAGAGCAAATTATAAAATGGTGCTGAACAATAAATTAATATTTCCTGCTGTAAACTGGACATTTCATTTAAAAGTCAGCAAAATATAACAAACATTACTTTGGCAGCAGCCACTCAATCCCAAGATTCACAAGAGAGAAGTAATACTTGCCAGCCCTTCAGATAAAAGGCAGCAGGTTGATGAAAATATTCCCAGAGCTGCAATGTAACTGGAGGAATGAGTTTTTCATGAGATAACCCTGAATATATTCTTTTATAAGGTTTGGCTCTATAGCTCAGAGCAACAGCACATTCTGAATAACTGATAACACAAATAGAAACCATTTGGACAGTTGCCTCTGGGAATAAAAAAATGTTATCTATAGGTTGATAGCTTCCATAGGTGACAGAGCCTGACCAACCTTTTCTCAGTTGAGAAGCTAAGAAGGATTGGGTTTGGCAGATACTTGGATGGGAGAGACTTTCTTGGAATATAAGCGTTATAACTAAGCTGGGAAGTTAAAAAAAAAAAAAAAAGCATCCAGAAGAAGGCAATAGCAAACTATTTCCAAACTCCTGCTAAAAAGCCTACATGAATATATCTATGAAAGTGTCAAGAGTAGGGTTCAACCTGAAGTAGACTTTATCTCATAACCTGAGAAGCAGCAAGGGTACAATTTTGTTAATCCCACTTTGTAAATCTTAATAAATGTCAGCCATGATAAGTCAAAATAACCTGTTTTTTTAAAAAGTAAAGAGTAGATTAAGTGAAATAAAATTATATTTGTTTTCCTCAAAACCAGGAAAAAGCAAATGCAATTGTGAATGTCTTAGATGAACCTGACATAGTACAGTAGATCACGGTGTCACTTTGAAGACCCTTATTCAGAAATACACCAGAGGCCAAACAAAACAAACCTATGTCACCTTAATTGACCTTGCTCTGCCTTTGATTCAGTTGACAGGTTCCAGCAATGAGAAAAATTAGTTATGACATACATTGATAAGGGTCTTTTCAAACTAATAATTCATTACATACTGACATTGCCACCTGAGTAAGAATGGGCCCACAATGTTCCTTGTTAGGCCTTATTTTATAGTCCCTATGAGCCCATTCTTATTCAATAGTGCTCCCTATTTTATGGGAGGGCTCACTTGCATTTTATTATTTAACTTTTATAGTAGTAGTTTTATAGCCTTGAGACTCGGCGCATTTAGCATTTTTTTTATTCATTCTCTACCTCTTTCCCTGGTGTTCTTCTTCCCTCTGTAGGAGAAAATGCTAAAGGCTCCAAGCCTCAGTGTTCTGAAATGCTGAGGCTTGAACTCTTTCAGAATGTTAGTTTAGCTAGTGGTTTCCTCTCTGGAAGAGAAAACATTAGCAAATAACATCATTCTCACAATGAGTTAGAAGGGCCCTGTTCTAAATCATGCTATTTGGAGAAAGAGGCTTCTGAATCATCATGAGAATGAGTCTCAGGATTGAGTGAGTTGTCAGAAAAGTAGTAGGTTTTTGGGGCAGGAAGAAGGTCCACATGCCCATGGACTAAGCTGGACAATGCCTTTCAGCCTGTGTCAGGTTACTGCATAGTAGTGGGTGCTGGGCCTTCCAGGGCCTTCCCCATCCCCTGAGGCACCTATATGTAGTTTCTTAACAACTGCAATAGGGAGAGCTTGTTTTTTGGTAATTGAGTAAGAAGTCACATAGGTGCCTTGCTAAATAACTGCAATGACTCATGACCAAAATTCCAGGCTCAATTGTGATCATACATTAAAGACTACCTATAGTAACATTCACTCACAGCCTTCACACACCATTTCAAAATTAAATTATTCTCTCAATGAAAAATCTGAAATAAATCAATTTTCAAATTTATTTCAAATATAACCAGCCCCATAGCATCATGCTGAAATTCAATAGCAGATCAACAGTGCAATGTGATTTTACCATTTAAAATAAATAAATAAATTAGGTCTGTTAAATTTTGAAAAATCTATTTTACTACCTCCCTCAACATTCCCCAGTGAAGGAAAGGACTGAAAATTGTAGTTCCACTGCTATTTCAATCTCCCTGGTGACATTATATTTACTAGTATTTTCTGAAACTCTTGAAGATACCTCTCTGTCATACTTTTTAGTAATAAGCCAGATATACATAAACTTTTTTTGGTCCAGATAAAAAGGCATGTGATACTAATTTCAATTTGGTTCTGCACAAGATTAGCTGAAACACACAGTTTCCATAACCCATGTCTGAAGTGCCTGGACAGCGTCTCTCCCTTACTTATTCTGTCTTTGTTTTAAAATCCTTTAGTTTCACTCAGAATCCAATGTCTATGCAAAATGGCAAAGTGCTTTGCAGCAATAAATGATTGCAGAGCTCAGCAACTAAGTGCTTACAAGCCTTTTTGGATTTGCACTTGAATCTTTAATGGAGAAAAACAGTATAAAATGTGGTGTGAAATACTAACTCAATAGTTTTAAAACTTCCTTTCTTAAAGGGAACCACATTCATCAGTCAATATCACAATCAAAACTTTGTGTGTTGCTTAGGATCCTAGGACAAATTATATGACACATGCAAATATTAAAAAACAGATTGTTTTAAATATACACCTAGGAATTTATTTATGGAATTAGACCTGTACTGAAATCACAATCCTTTTAAAATAAAATCATAATCAGTTGCCTTAATAATGCAAGAAAAGGATCATATTGTTTTTTCAGTTGTTAAACAGTTTGGAGAAGGAAAACCATGAAAACTTCTGTAAATAATTCAGGACCTGATATATACTATCATTCAGATGCAATTCTTCTTTGTTCTAACATAAAGATCATTATTCAAAAGAAATTAGTCATGTCCAATGGAAGTGTTCCATAGAAAACATTGCATGTCCTATTTCCCCTCATGGATAAGCAGGGTTAAGCAAACAACCTCATAAAAAATATGTTCACCATTATAGATCGTGTCCCTGAGAAACATAAAGTTCCTTCAACAAATTAATTTGGATACCACTGCTAAATGCTGGATATTTCTGTAGAATCCCTCTTCATGATCTAGTAGGACCATAGAGTATCTATATTGGCTAAATATATGACATGTTCTTTGATCAGAGTTAAATATAATGGAAAATTATCAACATGATGGAAAGATAGACAGACAGACAGACAGACAGACAGACAAATAGAGATAAAGATGATAGAGATAGAAAATGTGTTTTTCTCACCACTTGAAAGTCTCTAAACCTTAAAAATATGCTTTAGATATTTGATTCTCAGAAAAAGGAGTGGCAACTCTACAATGAGTGGGGGAAAAATGGATAAAACTGTCACCCTTTCCCACGAGTTGAAGACTTCATTGATTCATTCCTCTCAGAATGAATGAAAAGTGCTTTTCCATTCATAGAATGGCTAGTTTTCACCCATAGTCTAATCTAGATCAAGGGTGTCAAACTCGTGCCGTCATGACATTGTCACATGACTTTACCCCCCCCCCCCCTTTGCTAAACTGGGCATGGCCAGCGCATGACACATCCGGACCATGGGTCACAAGTTTGACATCCCTGGTCTAGATGATATATGATTACAATTATAAAGTGCAACATCAAATTCTTCATAAATCTGGTAACATATAATTAAGAATTGCTGCATAAGGAATTTACTTCATTATTTAAAGAATGGAATAATTTTATAATTTGTTCTATTTAGGTAGAATTTCAGAATCTGATGAAAAAAAATATTTCCTGAAACACACAATTTTCTATTGTCATATTTTCCAATTTAACTAAATAATAATAAATGGTAGAAACAGTTTACAATTTATTTTTATATATTAATAACTATTCTAGAATTAAAGTGACTGTAGTACATAATGAGAAAATAGAGGTGTATCTTTTCCTAATTTAAAGTATTTGTAATTTGTAATTTGTAATCTTATTAACTGAATTGATTAAACATCTAAAACTGGACAATCCATAATTTGTGAAAACCATAGCTAGAACTTTTTTTTCATGCCTTGCTTTCTGGAAAGATGGATATTAGACCAATGCAAGTAAAACTGCATTTATATTAGCTAATTTATTTAGAATCAGGGTAGAATTAATTTAAATCTCTCAGTGGAGAATTCAAATTAAGAACAATGTGGCATAGTCTGAAAACATCATGATGCAATCAATATAGGGATTATATTATATTAGGGGGTATGAAAATGAAATTTCTTATTTAATTAACATTCATTTTAAAAATATAGCAAACTGTGTTGGCTCCTTTGCCACACAGTAGGAATTTTTCACATCATCTGCCAGTTCTTTAAAATTGATGAGTTTTCAGTTTAGAAAAGGGGCTATTCTTTAAAGACAGTGACATTGGTATATCATCTTTCCATTGCATTCTATTAAAAATGTACCCAGTTTTTGCTGACATTATACTACAGTAACCAAAAAAGCACATCTTATACAAACAGAAATGTCTCTTTTTAATTGACCCCATCACGTGTATGTTTGTGCGTATGTGTAAATACAGTATATTATTTTAGTGTATGTGTATGTTTATGTACACCATTTCCTCATTAGTCACCACAATTCATTCTAGCAAATTTATCATCAAACTTAATGCCACTAAAGAAGCTATGAGGGGGGAGGAAGGAGGGAGAGAGGGAGAGAGTGAGGGAGAGAGAGAGAGAGAGAGACTGCCATCTCATTCATATAAGGTCAATGTCCTCTGCCTAACCCATTCACAGACTAGAGAAATAATTATATCTCTTAACTACCAAACAAAAATAATAACATTTCTATGATTCTTAGAAATATATCTCATGTAAGAATTTCTTCACTGAAGAACATTGAGATGTGTGTGTGTGTGTATGTGTGTGCGTGTGCGCGTCTACACCCACATACATAGATATACATACCTATTCAGTCATGTAGATATGTCATGCTGTAATATAAATATTAGGATTATACTTGTGTTGGTGATGGTGAACAGATACATTCACTTTGCAAAGAAGTTGTTGCAAACCTATCTGTGTTTACTTGTGAGATTACAACTAGGCAATGTGATTTTATTTGCAACTAACATTTCTCTTACAAGGAGCATCTTCTAACCCAGTAGGGAGGAGAATGGTAGGCTTTTGTAGAATTGTAGTAAAGATAGTTACTGAAAATCTTTGTCATCAGGTGTTTCTAATTGCAATTCCCAGGAGTCCTGATTTATTTGGCCAAAAAGGAAGGAGATGCCAGCTCTAGGACCACAGATTTTCCTTGACGTACTGTGTCCTTGTGGTAGGCAGGGGATGATATAGATATTTCTCTGTTTATAAAATATACATAGCACTTCAGTCACAATACACAAGCTGTGTATAATAATCTGAACAGTAATAATAAATGTAATATTATATTTAATTGTTATGTCTCACCTTTCTTCTTTCCAAGAAAGATGAAAGAGTCCAAACTCAAACAAACATAGGCAGGCAAGAAGACTCGGTCTTTACAGAGTTAATCTTTTATACTGATAATGTCCTTGGAATTCCAACACACGCTGCCTGCCAAGTCCGAAATGATAACAAGAAAAAACTACTCACTAAAGATTCCAAAGCAGACCACAAGAAACAATCACACCGAAACCTGGAAGAGAAGTAAAACTTTGTCCCGTACAAAGTTTCCAGAGAAAACACACCCACTTTTATCCCTTGTGGGGTGTGGCTCAATGACTCAGCTCACTCTCTGACTCGCCCATGCCTCCTACGTTGCAGCTCACATTTCTTCCTACAACGCTGCCTAGGATCAAGCCAACATTCGTCCACTTGACTCCCTGTCAGGGGCTGCTCCGATATGCCCTCCTCCTCCTGATTAATCTCAGGCTGTTCCTCTCGGTTGTCTGCTGAAACCTGAGGTATTATCAGGGAGGAAGGCATTGCCAGAGAGGAAGGTCCTGGGGAGGAAGGCATTCCCAATTCCTCCTCCTCATCTTCCGAGTCCTCTTCCTCTAACAGCACAGGCTCAGGAATCGGAGCCACAACATTTAATATTATAAATAATATTAATAATAAACCAGTGTAAAAGAGAAAATAAATTTGATAACTCTGGTTGATAGTACCACAATTCACTCATGAAAATGTAGTATTCTATTTTTATGAAAGTCTTCTAGATTTTAACAAGCTTCCAGAAAATTAGAAGAGGAGAGCCAGTCTTATGTGCAGACCAAATTATTCCAAAGTAGAGGAACTCTTACATAAAATGCTTAATTCTACCCCTTCCCACCCAACTTCTTTGTAAGAAGGCGACCTCAACTCTCTGCTTGTACACATATCAGGATGTGGGTGAGCCTTCTTTAGTTTGAGGGGAGCTTTAAGGGTTTCTTTATTTTTTTTGGAAAACTAGGTTAAGACTATTTTAGGATTGTACTTCCATGTGGTTTTTTTTTTGCTTCAAAATCCTGAGGAGTAAAGTTCCACATTTAGAAAATGTGGTGGAACGTGCACCTGGAGGAGCAATGGGAGAGAATTTTGGCAACACAGAGCCTTCCCAGAGACAAGCCTGCAAGAAGAGATTATGCAGTCCCAAGCTGGATGGGAAAGGAGAAAGGCTCAGGGTAGACATACCCAAGAATCTCTCAGGATTCACTAGATAGGATAGAAGATTATAGATTTAGTTTGACATGATTCTGTCCATTAGGTGTAAGAAAATAAAGGATTAAAATCAATTTGTTGTATCACCTTTGTGCTTGGGCCTGACAGGAAAAAAAGATGTTTAGAGGCTTTTGGCCTTTGGGATATAGTTTCCTCCCCTTCTATAGAGAAAGTTTAACTTCAGTTCCCCAAATTTTAAATCTATACAAATACTAGTGGGAAATATGGATACATATTCTTTAAGTGTCAACACTTAAAAAGGACTTTTAATGGATTCACATAGATGGAATCTAGTTTCACCCATTCCCAGACATGTTTAAGCTGGCAACTATTAAGACTGTGCTGCATAATGAATATGTCAAATATGGAACAAAATTCAGCAATGAAACTTAATTCAAGAGCAGTTTGAATATCATTAAAAGTTCTGGAATTTAAAAGTGATTGCACCTGTTCCCCAAATTACACTTTCCAGACTAACTATAGCAAGCTGAAATAGAAGATGAAACACACAGCTTGGGACCTTTGTTCCCAAATTATAGTTTATGAAAAGAAAATTTAACAGGAGAAAGAAGAGGATGAGGGTGGGAGGAAGAGGGGGAGTGGGAGGAGGAGGAGGGGGAGAAGAAGAGGAGAAGGAGAAGCAGCCATCACAGCATCTACTTTTAACTAAGTCTCATATATTTCAGTATAAGCCTAAAATTAAGTTCAGTTGCAAATTTTCATACTCCATAGAGCCAAATAAGTAGGCGTACTAGGAAAGGGAACTTTTTCAGCCCAGAAATAAAAGTGATAGTGACATGACACCCTGTCAGCCAATCCTTGCTTCCTGCCTGCTGTTCAAATGTTTGAAAATTCCAAGCTTAAAAGGAAAACAAACCAAACAAGCTATGTTGAAGGGTTCAGATGCATCTGGCATTTGATAACCATCTTGCTATTAATATGCATCAGAGAGCAGCACTGCAAAAAGAAGCACTATGAAAGTTCTGCTTTTCAGGGTTGCAGCCAGCCATCTTTTCACCTCCCACGATGTGCCATTTCATCTTCTCTCTTGATTCTCTTTTCAATCAGTAAAACTTCCACAGCTACCAAGTAGTCTTTTCTCTAATTATGATGCATAAAAGGACTTCATACCAGTGGTGGGATTCAATTTTTTTTACTACAGGTTCTGTGGGCATGGCTTGGTGGCCATGGTGTGGCTTTGTGGATGTGGCTTTGTAGGCATGGCAGGGGAAAGATACTGTAAAATCTCCATTCCTACCCCACTAACCTGCTTTCCAGGTCCATTCACCTGTGCAGGGCAACAAAAGAAGACCCAGCCGATCAGTTGGGACTCAGGAGGCAGAAACCCAAATCTCCAAATATTTGTTTCATTGATTTCCAATATACACAGAGACTTAAAAGAGTTAAAACATCTAAAGTATACGAAAAAGTTTACCTTCCCCTATTCCATTGTTTGCAACAATGACCTTTTTTTAACTATTAAAGTTACTTCTTGAGCCCTGAAAATGAGAACAAGAATGAAATAAGGATCTGGGGAGAGCATTTTTTTATTTTCTTGTTATTCTTCAGGATACACTATGTAGGAGCATGGTGGCTCACATGGTTAGGATGCTGGGTTGATAATCAGCAAGTCTGTGACCTGAATGCTGCTTGTGATGGGGTAGGTTTCCATCGTTTGCTCTGGCTCCTGCTGACCTAGCAGTTTGAAAGCATGCAATTGCAAGTCGATAGATAAGTACCACTTTGGTGGGCACATTTAACAGGGACATGAAAGGAGCCCTGAACTGAGCGTCCCCTGGACAACAGTAAAGTCATCAACTAATCCTTTCAACCCAGAAGTGCCTTGATGTTTCTGACACAAACACAAGTGAGGGTATACTTCTGTCATATCTTTTTTTTTTTTTTGCTTTTTAAGATGGGGGGCTAGGCAATTAATATTCCATGCCAAGGAATTATATGAAAAAAGTGCAAATTAATATTTTCTTTCTTTCTTTCTTTCTTTCTTTCTTTCTTTCTTTCTTTCTTTCTTTCTTTCTTTCTTTCTTTCTTTCTTTCTTTCTTTCTTTCTTTCTTTCTTTCTTTCTTTCTTTCTTTTCTCAAGATATGAAAGTTATACCTAGTATAAAATGTTTTAAAACAAATGTACCAGTATGCAATCACTAACTAAAATGTAAAGGGGATAAGAAAATGACGGCATTGCAATTGTTTTCTAAACAGAGGCATTATAATTGTGGATATATTTGATTTCTCAGCTAGACAGCAAGTTTCACATTCCACTCAGTTGATGATACTTTAATGAGTACCTCTGAATCATTTCCAAATATTCTCAGGCCTACTAAAGAATTTTCAAACTGTTCCACATGTTTGCATTAATTTTAGGCATGTTAAAAGACCCAGAAGGCATAACAGAGAGTTTGCATCTCTGTTGCTCTCATTCCTGCAGTTAGCTTTTGCACTGCTCTTTTTGAAAGCATATGTTGAAAATATGTGTATTTATGTCGTCTAAAAGGCTCAGAAAGCACTATCCCATTCAAAGAGTTGATTACCCTGAAAAATTGAATTCAGCAGGACCGCCCCTTCAACATAAGCAGAGAACTGAAAGAATAATGAGCAATATTGAATAGCAGAATTCCATTAGAATTGCTCATAATCCACAGAAATATAGTTGTCTTGGATTCAGTGTATGAGTTTAGTCCAGGTAGAGAAATATTATGAGATGTTCTTTGTATTTGAAGTAGGAGCTAGAATTATCAAGAAATATATGAAGATATTACAGCCTCATCTTTTTCTAAACTACATGTTGAAGTGGGGGGGGGGACTGATGAAAGTTTGAAGTTTGAAGTAAAAAAGAGTGAAGAGAGGAAGTCACCTTATCTTTTAAATGAAGAAGGACATTTAACCAACTGAAGAACTGATCAGTATTTGAAAGAGACATACAGTGTGACAGTGTATGAAGACCCATCCTCCATATCTATTTCTTACCATTTGCCCTGGTGGTCAAAAAAGCTCATAGTTACAAAGAGATGGGAAGGTACCATCTTTGAAGGGAGTTCATTAGCTGTGAACTAAAATTTCCATGTAAGGGAACAAGAATCAACACCTTTATTTATTTATTTATTTATTTATTTATTTATTTATTTATTTTTGTCAATTGCTTACAAGATAATAGGTATAAGTAAAAACATAGTTATGAACACATGGATACATATAAGAAAAATAAAAAAAATGAAAGAAACAATAGGACAGGGACGGTAGGCACGTTGGTGCACTTATGCACGCCCCCTACAGACCTCTTAGGAAAGGGGTGAGGTCAATAGTAGACAGTCTAAGGTTAAAGTTTTTGGGGTTTGGGGAAGAAACCACAGAGTCAGGCTCCAGACATTGACCACTCTGTTGCTGAAGTCATATTTCCTGCAATCATTGCCTTCAGTTGTTTGCTGTCACATATCAGACCAAGGAAATGTTGGATGAGAAGCATAATTCTGGAGATGAGCAGTAACAAAATTGAATAAATGAATGAATGAATGAAAAGATCATACTTCCTCTTGGTTAATAAATCAAAACAACTTACCTTATGTGTGGCCAGAATCTGAAAATAACACAGCACATACTTAAGCAAAATGGTTTGGTTGAGATCTACATATGCGGTACTGATTGGGGTAGATTGTAGGGGTGACACCGAAATACAATTTTATCATATTTTATCTATATCTTAAATTATTGTGTTTTATTTCATTTTCATCTTAGATTGTATTCTATTCCAATCTCATTTTAAGTTGTATTTTATCCAATTCCATTTTAAATTGCTTTTATCAAATTTCAGTAATAATTTGTTTCTGGAACTCTGCACTTTGAAATGGTCCAAACAGGGCTCACTCTATCTATCTATCTATCTATCTATCTATCTATCTATCTATCTATCTATCTATCTATCTATCTATCAAAATATTGTGGTCCCAAATCTAGTTTGAGGCTCAGTAATATGGCTTAACTCGTCACAGAACCCAGTTTATATTCTTGTACCTTATTATACGTAATACACTTAGTTGGGAAAGATAATTGCAACTTCTGGCATTATTCTTGGTGTCACAGAGGAGCACAAAAGTAGCATCCAACTCAACATACCGCCTAAGGAATCAGTGATACCCATTGGCAGTCCATTGTATGGTGAATCAACTTCTCAGCAATTTTCTTCTAGTCCATTGTCTTTCTCAAATGTCTACTATTCTCTCTACCTTGAAGAATGAGATATGGCTGCCTAAGGATGCTAGTGAGTTTTAAATTTCCAAGTGGAATTACAGATTTCTCGCTTCTTCAAATAGATAATCTGTTTCTGCTATTTTCCTTCGATTTTGTTCTAGCATTTCATTGTTTTAATCACCCCATTTGGATATTTCACTTAGGTATCCAAATTCAAATGCCCAAATTAATTTTAAACTCATTAAGGAAAACCTTTTATTACTGGAGAAAATCAAATTTTACACATGACATATTAAACAGTGACTTCTGTAGTTCTGGTAAATTAAACTATGATGACCATAATGTAATGGGGTGAAGAATTGCTGATGTCTTCCAATAACTACATTCTAAGAAGGAAGAGGAAAATGTAACGATATAGAGATTATTATTGTTATTTTTTTTAAAAGAAAACCTTATATTGTGAAAGCTATTTCTCCAGAATCAATTTTTAAAACCAAATTTTATTACTTGAAATATCATAGGAACCAGCAGATTTAATTCAATCTATAGGTGCTTTTAAGTATATTCGAAGCAGAACATAAACCAGGAAAAAATGGAGGCCCATGGGTATAATCTACTCTTTGCTGACCCTTTATAGTTTAAGTCAAAGTTTGTAATAAATTTGGGTCTTCAAACTTTGCTCATTCAAAGCATATTGTATTACATTAATTATATTAATTATATTATATTATTATACCATACTATATATACTATACTATACTATACTATACTATACTATACTATACTATACTATACTATACTATACTATACTATACTATACTATACTATACTATACTATGCATACACATTAGTATATTTAATCACAGTACTTCAAAAACTCTGGTGTAAAGGCAGAGAAAAGCAGGATTTGGAGAAACCATTATCTGAAAAAGAGACAATACCTCAGTAGCAGGGCAAAGAAGGCTGCAATTCATTTCTGGAAGTTGCTGTACAATAAAGTATTTGCCATTGCTGAGAAAAAGTTTTTGTTTACTTTTGGTATTGATCTGATATGAAGAGTTTTCATTGCTCTTTCAGAGTTCTAGACAAGCATAAAGAAGTAAAGGCAAAGATTTATTTAGGTAGGTTTCCAAATCCCCTGCTTCATTCTCTTTTTCTTTTCTAGCAAGTCACATTATTCCCCATCCTTTCTTTCCTTCTATGTGATGGCCTTGATAGTTATTAAATTGCTATTTTTTTAAAAAAAAAATCTTCAATTCTAGCCACTGACTAAATTGTTACTTATGCTAGTAGATATTGGAAAGCTTTGCTGAACATACAGCAATATGTTTCTTGGGAAGGGAACATAGTGAGAAATACCTATCATATTTGAGCTAAATCACTACCACTTGTGTTCCACAATGTTAATACCTTAAACCTGAAAAAGTAGCAATGTGTTTTGAGATCTAGTTTATTTACAGTAATAAAGGAATGTTTTGAAGAAATGTTTAATGAATATATCAGGAATTTGTAATGGTGCCTTAATATCCAGGAGATACATTGCTGCCATCCATGACTCATATACCATTTGAAAATTAAATTAAAATTACTCTTCAGTAAAGATTTATGGCTGAAATATTGTAAGATCAACAATTGCCCTAGGTTTACACTAGATCATTCCACCTTCACAAAATACCATGCTAAAATACCAAACTTTTCAGGAATTTCCATAAGATTTCACAAAATTACAGAGCAAAATTGTCAAACTGTCTACAATACTTTGACAGAATGAGTTGTAATAGTATTTCAAAGCCAAGGTATCCACAGTGATGATTACTGGCTTCAAAATAGTGGGTACAATTTGGTAATAGAAGACTCAACCATTTTGACACCATTGTACAAGGTGGGCAATGCACTTTACAAAGAGATGAGCTTCTGATTGCCTAGTTGTATCCATTATTTTGAACTCAGTGACCATCAAAACAGACATCCCTGTTTCAGACTAAAACTGCCAACTTCACATAATATTTTGTGCAATTTGGGAGGGGTGGATTTCATGTGGATCTAAAATTATTTTCAACTTAGTCTATATTCCTATGATTTTTTTAAAAAGCCTACAAATATTTAGTGGTTTTTTCTTTCAAAAGAGGTAGTGGTGCATCTGTTTATTCTACAATAACAACATTTGTTATCATAATAGAGCAAAAGTAAACATCTAAAGTCATATTCTAAGATTTTTAACTGTTATTATTACTATTGTAGCATAGTTAATTTATTTATTATGATGAGGTTGGGAGAGGAAACACAGCTTTTACCAGCCTGTAATATAGTAAGAACTACCTGCTAATTTTAAAATATTCAAATTGCAGGAATCAGAACAATTTTAATAGCAAAAACATGGCTTTCCAATTTCTTGTATTTTTGTTTTACTCTAACTACTGATGGCATAAAATAGATCCCACCCCCAGCCATCCCTAGTTCTGCATTTCAATATATAGTGGACATATGACTGGATCCAGATTAGGTTCACTGAAACTGAAATCAAGAAAGGTGACTAATGTGTTAATGGATTTCAATAAGAAGCTTATTTTATTAAGCTTATATACAGTTTTTTCATAACAAAATAAAGCTTGCTATTCATATGTAACAGTTACAATGAAATTTATAATTAAATTATTGATTAAGAGCTGCTGTGGCAAAGTGGTTAGAATGCAGTACTGCAGGCTACTTCTGCTGACTACAATTTGACAGTTCGAATCTCACCAGGCTCAAGGCTGACTCAGCCTTCCTCCTTCCTAAGTCTGTAAAATAAGGACCCAGATTGTTGGAGGAAATATGCTGTCTCTGTAAACCACTTAGAGAAGGCTGTAAAGTACTGGGAAGTGGTATTTAAGTCTAAGTGCTGTTGTTATTAAAAAGTAATAACCAAACAAAACATATCCCACTGAATTTAATTTTCTTCAAGAAAATATATCAGAATAAAGTGATCTTTATAGTTTAGAGCAGGAGTGTCAAACTTATGGGCTGTGGGCTGGATGCATCATGTGCTGGCCCCGCCCCCACCCTGCCTAGTTTAGCGAAGGGGGGAAAGGTCCCAATATATCCGTGATGATGCAGTGATGGCGCAAGTTTGACACCCCAGGTTTAGAGGATAAAAACCAGCTTAGCTCACCAAATGAGAGTTATAGTGTTTGACAGACAAGGGCTTCTTCAGAAGGTCCTATAACAGAGTTACAATTCATTTTTGAAAGACTGTTACTTCAAATAATTTGGCCTAAACTGTTTAGTGCTTTCTAATAATTCACATTTTGGTTGCCATAGCTACCTCCAGCTGTCCTTTATTAGTGATTTAATTAAAACAGGCCTCTTTTAATGTTTTGAGTCTCTTTTTTCCACATTTTTGGCAATTGAGCCTTTGCTGACATTTATTAGGTAATTGTGGAGTCCTTGATGCTTTTTGGTTATTTGTTTGTGGACATTTCATTACTCAACTAAGTAGCATTGTCAATGCTAGGGAATACGGGGTTTGCTCTCTATTTAATCTATAGTAGTCTACCCTGCTGTGACTAGCAACCAATCTCTCCCATTGAATGTCCTCCAGCATACCCCTGAGAGCAGAATAATTCTATACAAGACAAGGGGATTTCCTATTTCCTAAAATATCTTTTGATTGACTAGAAACATCTCATGTTTGCCTGAATGAAGTTGGAACTGTTTGTGACTATCACAGATGTTAATATAGGTCTTTGAATTTAAATGAAATGGTACTAAAAAACTTGGTATTAAGCACACTTCTAACCCTAAACTGTAAATCTCTAAACAAACTCTTTTAAATGGCTCTTTAAAATATTAGCCTGCTCATTAACAAATTATTTTTAGGTAAATTACCCATGTTGTGGATACTAGTTGTCCATAACTTCTGTAAGAAGCCAAAAATAAACTCTTGTGCCAGGGTGTAATGCAAATTACACCCTGTAAAACATACACAATATATGGCTAAATAGCAGGTTCTCCTTTTGGGAGATTTGTCTACATCAGTGATTGTCTCACCACAAAACTTCAGTCAGACTTCAGAAATTATCCACTATTAACACTATTATCCACTACACTATTAACACTATTATCCACTAACACACTATTCTGTTGCAGATTTATATGATCTTCTCTCAACAGAATTCACAGTATTTTGTAAACAGATAAGCAAATCTATTTGTGTACAAAATGTTCTATGTTAAAAAAAGTTGCATATGAAAGGATTTAAACTGAAAAGAAAACCATTGGAATCTCCCAATAGGCCAGTAAAATTGACCTACTAACACACCAGATATCTATTGATCCCTTGACCTTAATCAAACATCTTGAAACACTTTCTTAAAACCACTGAGAGAAGACACTGGATAAAAGGGAAAGAACTGTGTTACAGGGAAGACTCACAGCAAGAAGCTCTGAAAAGCACTTTCAGATGGATTTGTGATGTGAAAGATCTCAGTTTCAAAACTTTTCCCTCTAGCACAGGATTGCTAATTATGATTCAATTTTGCAGCATATGAATGATGTCTGGATCTTTATCAGAATTCCTTAAGAACATGCCCACTGTGACTAGCAGTCATTTGCAATGTGTTTTCTTTCTTTCTTTCTTTCTTTTTTTGAGACTGTTTACAGCTGCCTGCACTATGAACAGCAGTCTTTCATTATGTGTTAATCTATGTCATACAAAAACAGGAGCCCTGAACATAAGGGTTGATTAGGTGAGGTTCAGCATGTTAAGTGATGCATTTTTCACATGGAGTGCAACTTTTCTGAGTTAAATGCTCTTATATCACTTGAGCAAACACACCCACAGTCACATATTTTTTTAAAAAATAAATCCCAATTATGGATTCTTTCAGTACCATATAAAGAAACACTGTTGTACAAAACAAACATCTAAAATCATCACCCTAAAGCAAAATTCTAAAATGTAGAATCTTATCTGCTTTTTACTTACTTCTGTGTTTTATTATGTTGTTTTTTGATAGAAGTCAAACTGATAAAATTCAGGGTAATACAGGAAATTAAACTAGCTAAACAATAGAACAAAAGATATGCCATCCAATGTACTAGCGGCATGAAGATAAAAGTTTAAATATTTAGAAGAATATGTTTTTCTATTAAATTCTGTCAATAAAGAAGTTATAAAAAAGAGATAAGCAATAAGCTTAAGAAAGATACATACAATTATCCAATTATATATTTGACCAGAATATTCTATAGTCTTATCCTTATTATCTTTATAGATTAAATTAATAAAACAATGCCATGTATCATAAAAGATCATTTGAGTATACATGAATTGATGCTCTTGCTGGAGAATTTTCAATTTTCATATTCATTTCCTATGTACTTAAGGTTGCATAACTCCTTGTTCAATCAAAGGTGGTTCTGAGATCAAAGATTTGGATCCCTGTGCACGATTTCAAGTCCTGATATTAGAATTCTAGTCCAAGCTTGAACCTAAATACCTGGCATGTTAGCTTTAAGTTTTAAGATTGTGTTGAGGTGCATATTGTGGTGTCAAACAAAGCCCAAAGGACATTTGATTGAATGGCTTCATAATCCCTTAGGTTTGTACAAGTTGTATCCCATATAATAGTGGGGAAACTGTTTTATAGCCATAAACAATTTGATTGCTGCTGGAATGCAATTTGCCCCCTGTGGCCTATAAAATTTAGTTACAGCTTGTGTGTTCTTTTGGGCAATTGAAGTGGCATAATTTACCTGGGCTGTTAATTTCCTAGAGGCTTGAAATACTATGCCCAAGTATTTAAAACATTTGCTCTAATTCTTGAGAATCAATTTCCCACTTGCACTTTTTCCTTTTGTTGGAAAAAACTACAACTTCAGATTTATTGCAATTGATTATTAATTGTTCCTCGTTATGGTAGGATACCAGAATTTTTAATGTCAACTTCCTGCCTGTAAAAGACAAGGAGAGAAGAACTGCATCATCATCATCATAGAGCAAAATTGGGAGATATCTATCAGCTGATTTAGGTGCATGGATATCAATCTTCTAAAGCAGGGGTGTCAAACTTGTGTTGTCATGGCAGCATCATGTGACATATCAGGACTGTTTTCCCCTTCACTAAACCGGGTGGGGCCAGCATGTGACGCATCCAACCTGTGGCCCGGGAGTTTGACACCCCTGTTCTAAAGGGTTTTAATCAACCCTTGAAAAGCAATGGTGCTAGAGTACTTCCTAGTTTCACCCCCTTGATAGTCTGAAGCCAGAAAGGTCCCTTCCCCCATTACATCTTACTCTAGAGCTGAGTTAGGTAGTCCTTGATTTATAATAGTTTGTACAGTGATCGTTCAAAGTTATCACGGCACTGAAAAAAAAGTTACTTATAACAATTTTTCACACTTACAACCATTGCAGCATCTCCATGGCCATGCGATCAACATTCAGAAGCTTGGCAACTGACTCATATTTATTGCAGTTGCAGTGTCCTTGGTTTAAGGGATTACCTTTTGCAACCTTCTGACAAGTAGTCAATGGGGAAGCCAGATTCACTTAACAACCATATTATTAATTAAAAAAACTGCAGCGATTCACTTAACAACTGTGGCCAGAAAGGTTATAAAATGGGGCAAAACTCACTTAACAACTGTCTTGCTTTACAACAGACAATTTTGGGCTCAATTGTGATAGTATGTCAAGGACTATCTGTAGTTTATGAATGAGGAACAAGAGTCTTTTGTCAGTAGTGTAGAGGTTGAAGCATTAGGCAGTAGATTATCCTGGTTGAACTTCTGCTTCCTCAGGGTCAATTATCTCACTCCCTGTTACCCAGGTTTGGAATTTCATAAATAACTACTTGATATATAGTTTACTAATGATGCTCAGTAGACTAATCGGCTTTTAATAGCCAGAACATTCAAATCACCTTTCTTTTAAAAATAGACAATTATGGCTTTCCCCCAGTCCTCTGGAATCTTGGCTCTGTAGCAAATGTATGAAAATAAAGAGGCCAGTACAGAGGCTCAGCAATTTGAATAGGATTTAATTAGCTCAAGGGGGATACAGTCACCCCAGGGGGCCTTACTACACTTAAGCTAGTTAATGAGAATTTTTACTTCCTTACATGTGACTGGGGACCATGGCAACAGTGAAGACAATGCTATATCCATCATTTAGGTGCTAGCATGTAGATCACAATAAAGTCTTGGAAGTGGTGCACCCAGGTACTTTAGGGCATGCTACAATGTAAATGTGTAATGTTACTATTGTGAATAGTTTGTTATAATATGCCAAAATAGGAAAGGATTGTTGGCCTTTGTAGCTTTAATTAGTGAGCATTTTTTCCTCTGATCTTGAGGTTTTTTTTTCTTTTTGAGCAGGACCTTATATTGCCTTTTGTGCTTCTTTAAAATGTGGATGGAATTTTGTCTGAGTAAGGCAGAATAGGAGTCCAATAATGCTTTTTTGTTGGCAAGGAAAGATTTTTCAAGCCACCTCTTAGATCTTCATCCCTTCCTGATTATATTGGTATCTGCCTTTCTTACAAAAGGTTGGAGCTTAACTATGAGATCATGATATACATCAAGTATTCTACCATCTCATTGGACAGTTGGGTCTCAGCATGTCCCTAAGTTACAGTGGGCTGAAAAATATGCAATATCTTTCTCTGAATAAAATTATGGGACTATCCGACCTTCAAGGGGCCCATTCTATCTGACCCTAAAAGAGCTATCTCCTATCATGCATTTTTAAATGGGCCTTAATTTGGTTCCTAATTAGGCCTAGCCTAACTTCGCAAGTGAGAATTAAAGGGAGCTTAATATTTTCAGACCTGGGGACCATACCAAAATGTTTAAAGCAGGGGTGTCAAACTCATGGCCCATGGACCAGATGCGTCATGCACTGGCCGTGCCCACTCCCCATTTTAGTGATGAGGAAAATAATCACAATACATCATGTGATGACACTGTTAGGGATAACATTGTTTACCCTAACTGGTTTGGGTAAAAATAATAAATAAGGTATCATGGTTTGTTAGTTAAAGTGTGTGTAACTTTAACAGCAAGAATGTAATTAAGGGTGTGGTTGTAAAAGAACTATATAAGAAGCGAGGCAATTGCAGCTCTCTCTCTCTGGCTTAATGATCCCTAATTACTGGAAGGATTGATGACTGCGTTTTTGCTGGAACGGGGAGAGAAAAAGGAGTGTTGATTTTTCTCAACGAGAGAAGATAAAGATTGGACTGATTTATTGTAAGTGAACTGACATTGGCTATTCAACATGGACTTTGCAAATAGAGTATCCCCGACAAGACTTGACTGAAATTGATATATGACTAATGGACCGTTTATTTTGACTATGCTATAATTCTTAAATGGAATAAACTATATTTTTGATAGCACAAGCGTATCTGTATTTTTACTGCGTGTTAACTAGAAAACTTATCTCACACATTTACCTGTCTTCCTATCTGACTTCGCTGCACGTTCTGTTTAGTTTGTTTTCCTTAACACCCGTTGGGGAATCCAAGCTTAACAGACACCATGAATTTGACACCCCTGGTTTAAAGCAAGGGGCCAGATCTCTAGAAATTGTTAGATAAGCTGACCAAAATATATATTGTCTGAGGAAATCATTTCAGGCACAGCCATTTAACAGAATGACAGCATTTTAGTGAGCTTTTTACTCTTCTAGTTTATCTACTTTTATTTAGCTTTAAAAAAACTTTACTTAGAGATTTCATTTAATGTCAATTAGTAATTTTATTCCCCTGTACTAGATATAGTAATTTTAGAACTTTAGAATTAAGATTAGTTGGTATTTTAGAGCCTGGAATCTAACTGTTCCTAACACCTACGGAGGGTATGAAGCAACTATGGCCACAAGGCAGGAACAAAGAATTAAAAGAGAAAGAACAAGTCTGAGATGTCACAAAGAGAAACTACCAAGCATTCTGAACACTCTAAGCCTTCAAATAGTTATCACTGAAGGATTTATTCCAGCACAAGGATGTAGCAGGTAAGTCCTCTTTTCCTTTCCTTTGCAATCTTTGTTCATAAATCCTATGCCTTATCCAACTGATGATTTCCCTTCCTCCATTGATGGGGCTTCTCTGTAGGGGATAGAAGAGAGGACACATTTAAAGCCACAAGTAATTTAAATGTGACTGTGGACTGGCTAAGGATTGGCTTTTAAGTGCTAACATAGTTACTGCAATTTTTGATCAGATACTAGATGCCAATCGGAAAATAGAGGAACATAAGGCTATGATGGAAAAACATGTAACTAAAACTGTTAAGGAGTCAGCTACCAACTCAATTATTCCAGAATTTACTCAAAATTATTGTGCTGAAACAAGATCCTACATGTATGGCAACTGTCAGGGATGATCATGCTAGTCTTGCAGTGACACCCAGATTTTGATCTGGTTTTCAATTAAACCTCTTAATGAGGGCAAGTGGCAAAATAGATGAGCAAGCCTTACACTGCCTCTCACAGCTCCATTACTGCAAAGTATATTCCAGTGACCTTACAGGAATCTCCTGGCTTTCCAGATAGCAAGGACTTGAAAGAATAATATTGATTTTTAGGTATTTTGCCTTGAATAATCTTTAAATTTAAAAACATTTTCTAGGGGGATTTGAAATTACACCAATACTATGGGTCTTTCACTATACTAGCGTAGGGCTTGTGCAAAATTCTGGGAGGAGAGCCAAGCACACAAGAGAGGATGGCATAAACCACAGAGTTCATAAACTCAGCCAGCAATTACCTACACAGCAGAATGCTTTACCAACTCCAAGGTCAGGTCTAGATAAGCACAGGAGGCATAACACTTTCAATTTAATTAGGGAGAAGATACAGTCATCAGTCGACCCTATAGAGGATGAAAAATAGCTAGTTCAGTTGTTTCACACCCTCTCTACAGCAGATCAACAATTATATGCAAACTTGAGGCAATTAAATCAATGCTTCAATCAGTAACTGCTGCAACTGAGTTTCTCAACATGTTACCACCCTCCCACTGTCCTCCTGTTGAAAAGCTGACAAGTTCATTTTCTGAGTGCTCAATAGTCCCCAAAAACAACAAAAAAGAAGATGCTCCAACCCAAAACCCATTCAGATAAATGCAGGAGACACCAAGTTAATCAACGTAACACAGCCCCTTTTATGACTTTCCAGGTGTTTATCCCACAGGTGATACACAGCATTCTTGACTTACAACTAATTGAATCTGGAATTATGGTGGTAAGTCGTGGTGCTCATTAAACAGCTCATCACATAACTATGTCTGATTTTATGACTATTTTGTGGTGATTGTTTAGCAAATACTGTGGTCACTGTGTAAAGACCAGAGTTGTTAAGTAAAAGCCACAATCATCAAATGAATCCATTTTCTTCAATAGACTTTTTTCTTTTTTGCCAAAAACATGAAGTAAATGCTGTAGACAAGCAAAAACACAGAAAACCATGGTAATAAGACTGCAGGATGCCAAATAGCCATAAATGCAAGCCAGTTGCCAAATGTCCAAAATGTGAATATGTGACCTCAAGAAGAGAGGGTGCATCTATCAGAACTTTGGAACTGGGTCATTGGTAGCATTGGGGAGTTCCATTTCACCTTATTTGCTCTGCCCATGAAACTTCTTCTTTGGAATTATCCCACAGATTGAGGACAATAGCCACTCTAGCTGGCAGCAGAAAGTCTGCTCCAAAACAAGCAGACCAGAGGTGGTATTCAGCCGGTTCACACCGGATTGGGCGAACCGGTAGCAAGAATTTGGCATGGGTCACCGAACCAGGAGTAAGTTCTGGCTGGCCATGCCCCCCACCCAGTCACCCTCCCACCCGATGCTCACTCACCCCACCCGCCTGCCTGACATTCACCTAAGGTATTTCTTTTTCCCCCCTCCCAATAATCAGCTGTAGATAAGATCAGCTCTGCCAGGATTCCCCTTGCTGAGGCCCAGGAAGGCAAAAAATGGAGGAAGGAGCTCAGCCCCCACTCCATTTTTTGCCTTCCAGAGCAAAATGCCCCCCCAGGCTCTTCTGAGGCTAAGAAGCTCGCAAAATGGAGCTTGGAGGGTGCTGCGTGTCCCTCCCATGCTCTGTTCCTTTTCTTCCTAAGCCCCAGGGGAGCCTTAGGAAGCAAAAATCCCCCCCCCCAGAGGCTTCTCTGAGGCTAGGAAGCTCCCAAAATGGAGCTTGGAGGGGTGCTGCATGCCCCTCCCATGCTCTCTTCCTTTTCTTCCTGAGCCCCAGAGGAGCCTTAGGGGAGCAAAAATGCCCCCCCAAAGGCTTCTCTGTGGCTAAGAAGCTCCCAGAAACAGGTGGGGGCTGCAAAAAAAGCCACGCCCACCCAGTCACATGGCCACACCCACCAAGCCACACCCACAGAACCAGTAGTAAAAGTTTTTGAATCCCACCACTGAAGCAGACCCAGATTTTCTTGGAGTTTTATCCAAATGTGATAAAGAAAGAGATGACAGAGATATAGATGATAGAAAGAGAGATAGAAGCAAGCAGAAATAGCGCTCTCGCTCTCTCTTTCTCCCCCCACCTCTCTCTCTCCTCTCTCTCTCTCTTTCTCTCTCCCCCTACCTATCTAGATAGAGATTGAGATTCAGATTGAGATCAATAATGTATTTATTTTTCATGACACATGGAATTTGGTGGAATTTTCAATTTCCAATTATTTTTCTCTTCTAGTGCCTGCACAACCTAGCCTCAGAGATAGCAAAGGTGGACTTGGTCTATTTATAGCCTCTAAATTAATATATTCAAATTATAAAATAATCACCTCACATTAAGAATGCTGTATCAGCTTTGTCAATATTTGAACAATTTCTATGTTCCTCCCCAACAGCCCATTTACAGGTCACCCAAACTTAGAACCAGGTTTATGTCTTCCATACTTCTAGCTGAATAAGTTTCCAAGTAAACATATTCTAATACATGGGGATTTCAATGTAAGAGCAGGTTGTAATGATGAAATTCTCTATGGATGCTCCAGTACTTCTCCTTTTGAACAATTGAGTCATCATTTCGGTCCAGATTCTTCAAAGTTAGAAAACATAACTTAGTTGACTATAGGCTGCTATATCTCAGAAATAGACTTAATCTATAAAATTCAAACAAAAGTCCTTCTCTCTCAGCTCCAATAGAGCCAAATTATCTAATTGTCTCTCCATATCTCTGTGTATAACTTCTGTCTTACTCTCCAAAATATTTACTTTGTTATTAATTTGTTTTACATTTCCAGGCACTTTTTTTACTGAACCTTCTGTCTTCTTAAATTCTTTTTCATCTCCTCTTTCATCTTTAGAAGTCATCTTAGAAGTCAATTTAGTATCAAATGATTCAGCTTATTGCCTTTTCTGAAGCAAACATTTTCTGAAGCAAATCTGGTGTAATTCCTCTCTCTGCAGGTTGCTGAAGAAATCTTCTTCTTCCTTATACTATTTTTGCCACTTTAGTTGTCATTATGTATTATAATCCAAAAATGAAAGTGTTTCAAACAAGGAAAAGGGAGGGAGGCAAGCTGCCCCATCCCCCTTATTTTTTTTGTACCTTGTGTCACAAATGACATTCTGTAGTTACAGACAGCATGACAGGCTGGCTTGTATTACCTTTATGTTTTGTTTTGTAAAATCCAATACTCTGCACTATTTAATAGTAAATAAATAACATTCCCAAGAAAGCTTTTTGTCAAATATTATTACGTCTTAAAACTTTTTTCTTTATTCCTTTGTAGTCAAGAAAAAATATTAGCTCATCAAGCAGATTATTTTTATTGTGCAGCTCAGAAAGTACCTCTAGAGCTGTTAATTATGTCCAAAAATATTTAATCAATGAGGCATGTGTAAACCTTGTGCTCATTTAGGTTGCAATACAACTGTGAGCTTGGTTGAAATCCCTCAGCTCCAATCATGCAACTCATGCAACTCAACTTACCACAAAAAGCTGTCCAGAGTGCAGGTGGGTGATCTCTTGAGCTCTCCTTTTTCCAGACAGACTTCACCAGCCAGAATTCACTGTCTGGTCATTGATCTGGACTCACTCCTTCAGGGACATCTAGTTCTCCATGAAAGCGCCAGAAAACTGCATGGTAGTCATTAGAAGTCAAGATTTGAAGGCATACTCCTCCCAAAGGATATGAGTTACAGTTGCACTTTTTGCTTAAGGCTCTAAATACTGTTTTCCAATACTTTACTTTAAACCTCCTTTCCTGATTCTATTACCTTCTAGAAATACTTAATTACACCAGATCAGCTACTTTTCAGCTTTCTCTCCCCCCACCACCTGCCCCTTGCCACCACTGCAAATTCTTTTCTCTCCTTTCACTCATTTCTGTACAACATGTCATCTACTAAAAAACTTTTTTCTCTCAGCTTTACTGTCAGTCCTGACTCAGTATTCCTGGAGTTGGAGAAATAATAAATTATGCTGTATGGATAACATTCATTTCCTCCTAGAATTTGGCAAACAGAAAATACAATATCAGTTACTTGGCAATTGAGCACACATCAGTGCTGCTGATATCTATTTACGCAAGAAAGTAGTGGTCTGTTAGTTCACACTGATTTATAATGAGTAATATATGTCAATAAGGATATTCAGTATGACTGTTCCTAACAGATTACGAGAAACTTGGGACTCACTGAAGTTTCAGAAATAATGTTAGATATTAGCAACTATATTTCATTGTTTTGCTGGAGGCAATGGAATGGCTATCTTCTGTTGCCCAGGTCAGTGGGAAACCAAGTCCTATTGTTCTCAAATGACTTTATTCATAATGGATGAAATCAGGAGAACTGAAATCTAACTCATCTGGAAGATGCAGGTTCTTGTTCAAAGGAATCACAGTTATTGGTCAAACTGGCTTTTTTTAAAAAAAATAATCCAATATCTACAGTTTAATACCTGAGAAGCTGTACTGAAAAAGAGAAGCAGCCACCACAGCTGAAGACCACATCTTGCCTAGTATTAGTATTATTTGTCATTTTTCTATCCCAGAATACAGCCCTTTGGCTCTTCCTTATCTTTTTACCTTTACAATAACCCTTCTTTGTATTCAAGGTAGGGAAAGTGTCATTCACCAAGGGCTATAAATGAACTTCAAGGATGGGTTGGGATTTTCATTCCATTTTTCCAAGTTATATCCATCAAGTTTATTGAAGTAATTTAAACTCAAATCTACCCTTATTAGGGCAGACTGAAATCTAGGACAGTGTTCAGGGAGACTCATCAATAAATGCATCTACAAAATCCCTTTGTGGTATGAATGGCTTGTGTAGATTTGATCTTTTCACATTTTAGTGTTCTCCTGCACGTTGCAGGAATTGAACTGATCTTATATTTCTTGCTGGTTTGTAGCCCTGAAGAGTCCAAAACATAGTAGTGAGAATGTGGTCCAGGCCAAACAGAAGTCAAATCCCAGGAAAGAAGCTGCCTCAAGGCAAAAAAAAAAAAAAAAAAAATCCAAAGCAAATGAGACACACAATAAAAGAACAGCTTTTAACCTTTGAACAAACTGCCAGCAGCCTCATCTCAATTGTTAAGTAAATCTACTGCAGGGGTAGGTAAATTGTAGCCCTAACATCATATGCATCCATTTGGGGCCTAGTTTCCAAAGCCCTTATGTAAGCAAACAATTAAAGTTGGGACTGCTAAAAGAAAAAAAATCTATTCATTTCTATTTCTAGGTCTTTCTGCATTCAATGTGCTTTGCTTCTCTCATCACTAACTGCTGCAAACCCCCACATGATTAACATTGCAATTGAATGCATTTGTATGTGATTAAACACCCATCTAATGGATATTATTTATGAGTAACCATGTATACTCATATTTATAATTCTGTTTATGGGATACACTGTGTAGTAGTGCTAAAAAATAAAAATAGGGTTTCTTTGGAAAATATGCAGGGTAACTATAACTGTAATTTGGTCTCTAGAAATACACTGCTCAAAAAAAATAAAGGGAACACTTAAACAACACAATGTAACTCCAAGTCAATCACACCTGTGAAATCAAACTGTCCACTTAGGTAGCAACACTGATTGACAATCAATTTCACATGCTGTTGTGCAAATGGAATGGACAACAGGTGGAAAGCAGAGGCAGTTGCAAGACATCCCCAATAAAGGAGTGGTTCTGCAGGTGGTGACCACAGACCACTTCTCAGTTCCTATGCTTTCTGGCTGATGGTTTGGTCACGTTTGAATACTGGCAGTGCTTTCACTCTAGTGGTAGCATGAGACAGAGTCTACAACCCACACAAGTGGCTCAGGTAGTGCAGATCATCCAGGATGGCACATCAATGTGAGCTGTGGCAAGAAGGTTTGCTGTGTCTGTCAGCGTAGTGTCCAGAGCATAGAGGCACTACCACAAGACAGGCCAGTACATCAGGAGACATGGAGAAGGCCGTAGGAGGGCAACAACCTTGCATCAGGACCGCTACCTCCGCTTTTGTGCAAGGAGGGACAGGAGGAGCACTGCCAGAGCCCTGCAAAATGACCTCCAGTGGGCCATAAATGTGCATGTGGCTGCTCAAATGGTCAGAAACAGACTCCATGAGGGTGGTATGAGGGCCCAACATCCACAGGTGGGGGTTTTGCTTACAGCCCAACACCGTGCAGGACGTTTGGCATTTGCCAGAGAACATCAAGATTGGCAAATTCACCCCTGGTGCCCTGTGCTCTTCACAGATGAAAGCAGGTTCACACTGAGCACATGTGACAGACGTGACAGGGTCTGGAGACGGCGTGGAGAATGTTCTGCTGCCTGCAACATCCTCCAGCATGACTGGTTTGGCAGTGGGTCAGTAATGGTGTGGGGTGGCATTTCTTTAGGGGGTCGCACAGTCCTCCATGTGCTCACCAGAGGTAGCCTGACTGCCATTAGGTACCGAGATGAGATCTTCAGACTCCTTGTGAGACCATATGCTGGTGCGGTTGGCCCTGGGTTCCTCCTAATGCAAGACAATGCTAGACCTCATGTGGCTGGAGTGTGTCAGCAGTTCCTGCAAGATGAAGGCATTGATGCTATGGACTGGCCCGCCTGTTCCCCAGACCTGCATCCAATTGAGCACATCTGGGATATCATGTCTCACTCCATCAACCAACGCCGCGTTGCACCACAGACTGTCCAGGAGTTGGGGGATGCTTTAGTCCAGGTGTGGGAGGAGATCCCTCAGGAGACCATCCGCCACCTCATCAGGAGCATGCCCAGGCATTGTAGGGAGGTCATACAGGCACGTGGAGGCCACACACACTACTGAGCCTCATTTTGACTTGTTTTAAGGACATTACATCAAAGTTGGATCAGCCTGTAGTGTTTTTTTCCACTTAAATTTTCAGTGTAACTCCAAATCCAGACCTCCATGGGTTGCTAAATTTGATTTCCATTGATAATTTTTGTGTGAGCACATTCAACTATGTAATGAACAAAGTATTTAATAAGAATATTTCATTCATTCAGATCTAGGATGTCTTATTTTTGTGTTTCCTTTATTTTTTTGAGCAGTGTATATAAGGAAGCAAGTTCACAGTCTTCAACAGCCTCATTTCAGAATATAAATGGGCACAGAACAACAAGAAATAATTTGTTGGACAGAGTGTTAGCTTATTTGCAAGAGTGAAAACAAAGAATTAGATGGCCTTAAACCCTGGATTTCAAAAAAGCAGACATTTCAGTGATAAAATTGGCATCAAAGGAATGGGTATCAGAATCCAAACAACTCAGAAGGAAAGAAGAGGAGGTTAATTTCACAAAACATTAATAATTTGCTGTGAATGAATCAAAAGAAGAAAGAAACAAGAAAGCAGACACACTCCAGCTCTTTATCTAGTATGAACTCAGTAGCTTTCTGAGCAGAGAGAAATAGTGGAAGAAAGAGAGCAAAGAGGATTTCAGTCAAAAGACAGGCAGGAGAATAGGAGGAGAAGAAAGAGGATGGCTGGCCATACCTACTTTGAGTTCTGACCCTATTTGTTTCTTGCTTCAGTCAGACCCTCAAATTTAGGGTTTTTTTAATTGCAGAAAGACAAAAAAAAACCTAGCAGAATTTTAAAAGTACACACACACAAAAAACCCAAAAAACTGCTGTCACAAGCAGTATACATCAATAATGAAAAATCAAAAAAAAATTATTTACAATAACAATTAATAGATTAGCTTAGATATACATATACACTGCACTTCATAAGGTGAGATCTCCTATCATATTAGCCCCAAAACCTGGAGAAGAACCATGTACAAGGAAACAACCACTAGTGACTTAATAACTGGCCATCAACACCCCAATTAACAACTAAAACCCACAAAAAACCAGGCACTGCACAAATACTACGCATGAAACAGCCCAATGCACACATTTTGGAGAGAAAAATTCCCTGAGGATGGGCTCCAGCATGAGCCTGAAAGCTTGGAAGACTAAAAGTCTGATCCAGGTGACTGACTCCAATTGGATCCAAGAATCATGTTTTTTTTTTATACCTATTGCAATGTTGGGGAAGATCAGCTTCCAGACCTTGGATAGAACCTTGATTACTTGTTCAACCAGGTCAGAGATATATAATTGAGCATCATCAACATACTGATGACATTGTGTGCTGTGCTAAGAGAACATATTCCATAGTGGCTTGACGGAAATATTAAACAAAAGTGGGAGAGGCATCCTGCAAGAAAGTATTGTTGCCCATTGACAACACTGATTAACAGGAACCATTTCTGGAGAAAGAAGGAAACCCATCACAACATTTGGTCTCACATTCTCAAACTAGCTGGACCAGAAGGGTACCATGGTTGATGGCATCAAAATCAGCTGGGAGATTGAGAAGGGCCAGAATGGATGCATTCTCCCACCCACTTGAAATAGCACATCAAAGATTATCAACCAGCCTGATCAATGTTCTTTTCATACCCTGGCTTAAATTTAGAAGGGATCCAGATAACTCAATTCCTTCAGGACCATCTGGAACTGCAGACCAATAAGGCATCATTTAGTCTAAGGCCATTATTGTCTTTTCATTCCAAGCAGTGATTAAGTTCTGCATCAGAACCTCAGGCGTTTCTCCAAGTTTCCACTGAAACCAGATCAAGTCTATCAGAAATTTAAGGCAGACTGATCACAGCAGTCCTTCCTCTCTGCATTAGGAAACAGCCATAGTAAATTCCACAGCAGGAAATTATTCATCCATGATAAAGCTAGTGAAAGGTGATGTCAGAGCCATGAAGAGATGATAAATCCAATATGTTGGGCACTTTCTGTCCATAAGCCCTTGGTGTCATGAAGTAGCCAAGGTGGCTCATGCTGCTTCAAAGCATCTCACATCAGCTTAAGAAGCAACAGATTCTTACAGAACTATTGGGGCTCAGCTGTTGGTCGGTAAAATGTGCCATCAATTTCATTTTCATTATTCCAAGGGAGCCAATTACCACTATTGTCATCTCAAGGGGGAAAAAATCTCAAGAGCTTCATTATTAAAGACAGGCTGAGTGGCAATACTTTCTGGCAGTTGATATTGTTGCTGCTCCTCACTGCCAGAGTTGCTGACTCCCCTGCTGGCTCCAGTGACAGCCCCAACAAATGGTACTAGCATTTGTGATATCTAGAGTGGATCATTTCTTAACATACCTACCTTTGTTACTGAGAGCCACTTTGGTGTAGTGGTTAAAACATCAGACTAGAAATGAGAAGACTCTGAGTTCTAGTCCCTGCTTAGGCACAAAGCTAATGGGATGATCTTCGGCTGGTCACCTTCTCTCTCAGTGCTACAAACAAGAAACTGGCAAAAATGGTACAATAAATGTTGCCAAGAAAACTTCGGGAAGTAGACTCCAGGAATTAAAACTGACCTGAAAGGACAATTATTTTCCTTCATTGCTGCTGCCTTGCTGATTGCTAAACAGCCTATAGGTACATGTTGGCAGAAAGAACCCAACTCTGTATCTGCTTCTAGCCTTTTTGTTGTCTTCAACAGCAACCCCCCCCCCCCCCGCTTCTTGGCTGCATTCAGGGTGAACTATCTCCCAATTGCCACCTTGTTCCCACATAAGCAATTATCCCTTTTCCTTCAGTTGGCTTGGCTTGATTTTCCATATATAAGGAAACTATTAAATGTGAATCTAATTGGTTATTAATTACATTCATTTAGAAAATTAGGTTGCAATCTAAATGAATAATCATTGGTATGATCATTCAGAATAGGGCCATTTGCTGAAAGGCAGCCTAAAAAGGTCAATATCATATGCAAATAAGCCATCATCACCAACACTTTAATTGTAATTATATTTATCTCATCCTTATTTCTGCTATTGAATAAATGCCAATTTTAAGGTTCTATATATACAACATTCATATTCAGTTACAGTTATTTTTATTTCTCAGCAGCATAGATAGACCTCACATTTTAAGGTTCATTGCATGTAAAACATACCAAGAACAACTAAAAAAACAACCCCCTTTTCAAGGCTGTCTCTGTGCCACAGGATACCATCCTTATAAGGCAGGGGTGGGCAAACTACGGCCCGCGGGCCACATCCGGCCCGTTGGTCTGTCCAATCCGGCCCGTTGAGGTAGCGGTTGGTGTGTGTTTTCTTCTGGTATATGGTGTGCCATATAGTGCCATCTGTTTTTTTGTAGATTAGTACATCTGCTTAACCAACACATATTTCATATACAAAGGACAAAGATACAAACAAATTGAAGGAGCCCCTATGGGATCACCACTGTCACCCGTCATTGCAAAACTGTTCATGGAAGAATTTGAATCCAGAGCCCTGGCCAATGCCATCCACAAACCCAAACTATGGTTAAGATACATCGATGACACATTTGTGATTTGGCCACATGGAATAGAAAACCTAAACAATTTCCTAACACACCTAAACAGCACACACCCCAAAATCAAGTTCACCATGGAAACCGAAACAAACAAACAACTACCATTCCTAGATGTACTAATCTACAAAAAAACAGATGGCACACTAGGACACACCATATACCAGAAGAAAACACACACCAACCGCTACCTCAACGCCCAATCCCACCACCATCCAGCACAGATAAACTCCGTGGCCAAAACACTAATCGCCAGAACCAAACGCCTGGCAGACAAGACACACAGTAAGACTGAACTATGCACCCTGACTAAAGTACTGACAGCCAACGGCTTCCACAAAAGCAAAATCATCAGCTTGATCCACAAAAACACACTGAAACATAATAGAGACCCAGAAGATGAACAGACCTATGGAACAGCTGTCCTGCCCTACATAAGAGGTACTACAGACAAAATTAGTAAGGTACTACACAGACATCACATCAAGACTGCCTTCAAAACAGACAGAAAAATAGCAGCCATCCTTAGCAACCCCAAAGATAAAATTGACCTGGAAAACCAAGGCATATACTGAAGTCCCCTGTGCATCATGCCCAGCCACATACATTGGACAGACCAATAGAAGAATAAGTACCCGCCTGGATGAACACAAAAATGCAGTCAAAAAGCTGGAACACACTTCCTCACTAGTCCAACATATGGAAGCCACAGGTCATAGCATCAACTTCAATGGCACCAAAACCCTAGCCACTATAGAAAACCCCAGCCACAGAATCATCAGAGAAGCCATAGAGATTGAAAAAGACCAGAAAGCATGAATAGAAGAGATGATTCCACCAGGCTGTCAATCATTTGGAAGCCTGCACTCACAAACAAAAAAATCTCCACACCACAAGCCAGGCAAACACCTGGGCACAAACAGATCTCCCCTGATACCTCCAGGTCAAACACATCCCAACCAGGCACCCAGATGAAACCCAGCTTCCTAACTAATGATAGCCGTCCATTTACCGGAGCCAAGCTGCACTAAAGGCCTCCAATAAAGTAACACAATGCTGCCAGCCAATCAAGATACAAAAAGAGCCAAAAAACAGACAGAAGATATTAGAGACACCAATCAAGCAGAACACAGCAAACTCCGAGACCAATAAACACAGACCAAGACTCCCAACCAATCAGGATGAAGAAAAAAAACCATTCTGGCACAGCAATAGGCTGCCCCAAATTTAAATCTGAAACCACTGTAAAAGTCTGACTCACAGACGGACACAATACAGAAGCCTGATGATGGCAGATGAGATTCTGCTGAAATGTTGCTACAACTTTAAAAGAACAACTACAATGACGTGGGAAAATACCCGAACAAAGCCGAATGCCATACATGTAAGTACCCATTCGGCTTTGTTATATATATATATAAATATATAATATAATATTATAAAATTTGTTCGGCCCTTGGGTTAACGCAAATCTGATCTCATTTTCCATGTGGCCCCCGACAGAAATTAATTGCCCACCCCTGTTCTAAGGGCAGCAGTTAGCCTGTTCTTTGCTTTGTAGGTCCCTGACACTCATAGTTACCCATGTTTTAGATCTGGAAAGCCAAAACACTGGAGCCAGCTTTCAGTATGTGTATTTTGGGCCATATTAGTGCAGAGTAATACCAATTAAACCTGCTAAAGGGCAGGGGATAATAAATAATTCCCACCTGTCCTGTCATTACATTCTGGGCTGGGTTACTTTGCAAACACTAAATGAAATAACTTGGGAATATTATTATTTTTGAACAAATTTTATTAATTTTTAAAGACATACAAAGCATAAAACATAAGAACATAAAACCTTTTTTCTGAAAGTTATTTGTAAAGCAAATTCTAAGCAAATAAAACATTTTATACATCATTGACACATCTCCTTATAAACACATAAATATCCTTTCATATTCCTCATTATTTCTCCTTATACTTTCATTCAATTATATTTCTTTTCTATATTTATCTATTTTATATGTTTTTATTCACTATACTTATTTTCCCTTTCTGGCTTACTTTATTCTCTTCTATCTTTTATTCTCCATTATCCTTTTCTAACATTCCTCCAAGGTTTTATTAGCTCAATCAAGCATAAACACACATAAACACAGAACATAAAAACATAAAAAACCTCTTTTCTGAAAGTTGCTTAGTCCCAGGTTAAAACTCTTGGTACAGACACCAATTCAAATTCATGTTCATTTTGTATATCATTCCATATCTTATTAGCATTTTCAGTTTTCTATATAGCTTCTCCTCTCTTTTAAATTTTCTTAATTTTATTTTATTTATCTCATCTCAATTCGAGTCATAATATTTATTATTCTTTGTCTGCTCTATTTCCAGCTCTCCATTTATCTTTCTTCTTTAAAGAAAAACTTCTCCTGTACACTAATACCTTAATGAAACAATGATTTAAGATATGTGATGTGGGGGGGGAATAATTTTGGAAAGCATAAGTGTTCCCATAAAGGTATGATATTTAATTGAAATGGGTAAAATGCTTAAGATATAAATGATTGTTGATATTAATGATTAGACTATGTTATCCCAGTGAAATTTTTTGTGAAATGAGAGGTTTGAAGTAGGAAATGGGGGAACATTATAATGAAATAATGATTTATAATATGTGATGTGGGGGGAATAACTATGGAAAGTAGGTGCTCCCATAAAAGTATGTGATTTAATTGAAAAGTAATGTGCTAAGTGTTTAAGATATAAATGATTATTAATATTAATGAATAGATTTGTATTGGTATTGATAATATTGTATAATTTTAGAATGTACCAGACAGAATCCCAATGTAAGCTATGTATTCTATATTAAGTATTATAAATGTAGGGGAAAGAGATAAAGGCGTCATACTCCAATTAGTGAAATAACTTGGGAATATTTTGTTGTTGGTGTCAGAAAGATGGCATGATCAATCTATTTGTGGGGTTGGAGATGGATGTTGTTATCTGTTGTACACAAACATCCAATGCTTTTCAGCTTTAGTTGCTTTGGTACAATGGCTTAAGTTCAGAAGTCACATTATGCTATTTTTTGCTTATTTTTCCCCACTCTCCATCCGTGCATAATTTTTCAAACATCAAATGAAGAAATAGAACACAACACTACTAGTTCTAATTTCACATATTGCTCAAAGTGCTATAACAAATTTGAATAAGTAAAATAAAGGTGGTATCACACAAGAGTATGTTCTTAATTCCTTGTAAAAATATGTCTATGATTCAAGCTAGCATTTTTAATTAAACACTGTAGAATAATGTAATAATGTCTTACTTGTTTATGCAGCGATCCCAGATATACATTGGATCTTCTCCCCATGATATTTAGCAGAGAAACTGAACTGATTTTTGAGAAATGATGCCAAATATGAAAGAAATCAGTGTGGGAATTTTCAGGCTTCATGCATTTATAATAGATTCTACTTTAAAAAAAAAAGAAAACTAAGAAACAGTGTCTCTATTGGTATCATTTATGGGAGGAAATAGAAAAGTAATAGCCTTTCCTATGGGGAACATTTGTGCCAAAGTTCAGATAGATACAATTTTGTGTGAAATGAGTCCTTAAGGAATTCTGATGTGTTTTCTGAATAGTCAAACTGAGCATTTCTGATCTTCCAATCACATTGGAAGGATGATTAAAGATTATTAATGCATTGTTGATATCCAAAGTAGTAAATTCAATAGATATTTGATATTTGTTAGGTGTTCACTTGAGTTCCAGTTGGAACCAAGATCTTTGTCATGGATCCAGATGCACACGCGCGCGCGCGCGCGCACACACACACACACACACACACACACACACACACATGGACCCCTCTCCAGATGTGGGTTCAGAGGAGGAGGGTGAGTTTGAGTCTGCAGAGGAAAGTGCAGAGCTGAGTATTGGTCAGGAATATTGGTCTCAGAGAATGCTAGCCTGATGGAGCAGTCTTACTGGGTCATTGGATGAGTGAGATGAACCATAGCTGCAGCATATTGGCTAGGAGGCTTCAGACAAGGACTGGGAGCAGCTGTCACCCATTAGCAAGGAGGAGGAGGAGGTAGAGTCCACACCTCCATTTGATCCAAGGACAGGTAGATCAGAGACGAGATAGGCACAACCCTGGTCACCTGGCCTATCATGAGGAGACAACCTTGCCTCTTGTGAAAAGCTGTGCTGCCTACTTAACTCCTCCCTGTGAACTTGAGGGTTGCTGGAGCAATGTGCCCAGTTCTGTGCCTTGTATTGTGTATCCTGGCCTGTTTGACTCCTGGCCTGCTTTCCTGGATTTTGTGTACTCATTGGACTTGGTTATCCAATGACTCTTCTTGTACTGAACTTAAAATCTGGACCTGAGCAACAGGAATGCTTTCTGAAGACTTTTTTTTTTTTTTGGGGGGGGTTGGAGGTTGGATAAACAGCTGTGGAACTCTTGCCATACATGTGGTGGGGGAGTGGGGCAGAACATTCTTTTTGCAATCCATATCATCATTTTCTAGATGATTATTCAAAGGGTATGTATAATTGTATGGCCACCACCATATTGTTTTTAGTGCCCATCTATCATCAGGTAAGCATATAAAGTCATCTGTATTTCTGTTCTAATGTTTTTATTATAGCATCTTTGTCACTGAATTTACTAATTTTGGGTTTGGTCTTTGAATGAGAAGTTTAACATTCATCCTTCTATTACATGCTGTAGGACTCAGAGTTTGATGTCCCTCCCTTCCTCCCTCCCTCTCCCTCTCCCTCCCCCCCTCTCTCTCTGTGTGAATGAGAGGGGGGAGCACATCAAACCCTGAGACCTACAGCATACACTTAATATTATGTGCATTATGTTATGTTAATATTGTTTACAACAGGAATCTAGAAAATTATTAATAGTGAGATCCACACTAGCTGTTATACCTAATGCCAAGGAAAAGGACTGAAGATATGCAGTAGTAACGCACTATATAACTTATTGTCAAACTTGATTGTATCAGTGATGACACATCAGGATGAAAACCATCTATTAGCTCCTTTACTCCTTTTCTCTGACACAAAATAGAACATTATTTGCAGCTACCAACTTTTCAAAGGTGATGAAAAGTGAAAGGAAGGGGATATAAATAGAAGAAGCTACTTTAATTGGAGCTAGCTTGTGCATTTATCATTTGGTCTGGGTTATTCAAGAGATACAGTTTCAAAAGACATAGTAGAAATCATGCATTTATTTAATCAATTGATTTATGCAGCCACCTGTCTCTCTGTTATGATTCAGAGTGATGAATGTAGCATCCAAAAATCAAGCAGAACAAAAAACAATAATTAATAATAACCAATGGAACGCTATAGTGACATAATGGCACATAATTGAAACCAAAATCAGCTTCATGAAAAACAACAAAAAACAAAACAAAACAAAACCATGTGCTCTACTCCTGGTCTAAGATTTCTCTCCAAAATATAATAATTAAATGAGATAAGAAGTGTAACAATAATAAAATATGTATTTTTTATGATTCTGAATAATTATACTTCTCAAGTAAGAAACCTTCAGACTACATTACAATGTAGGAGAAGGAGGATACAACCTAGAGTGGAGTTACAAGAGAGATCAGCATAGAATTTCTATGTAGCTACACGTGGACTAAGTCTAACCCTCTTGAATTCCATGGACCTTTATTTAACTCCAGTCAGGTGCTAACTATTAGTTGAGAAGATTTCTGTATATAGGCTATTAAGTGATAAAACAATTTAATCGGACCTTCATGCGAGGCCCCAACATACAGCTTCTTAACAGCACATCTAGGCAATGTTCACCTGGAGGTACCTTTATGACATGATTTGCACACATAATCACAACATTGCAGTAGCCTTTTTCAGGTTGTATCATTACATAGATTTCACAAATGACAACAGCTCCAAGTATATATAAATTCTGTATCTGTCAACAGTGGTGTCCCCCAAAGCAGTGTTCTAGGACCAACTCTTTTCATACTCTACATAAATGACCTCTGTGATCATATTAAGAGCAACTGCATTCTCTTCGCTGATGATGTAAAGCTATTCAACACCACAGACAATACTGCTACCCTTCAAAAAGACCTTGACTATGTATCAGAATGGTCAAAAAAAATGGCAACTTCAAATCTCAACAAATAAATGCTCTGTCTTACATATTGGCCAAAAAATCAGAAAATAAAATACAAGCTGAATAGTCAAGACTTTGTTGATGATCCAAACTCTGTCAATGATCTTAGAGTACTCATCTCTAATGATCTAAGTGCTAGAGCCCACTGTAACTACATTAGCCAAAAAGGTATTAAGAGTTGTTAACCTAATCTTACATAGCTCTTTCTCTGGTAATATTACACTAATAACTAGAGCATACAAAACATTTGCTAGACCAATACTCGAATACAGCTCATCAGTCTGGAACCCACATTACATATCTGATATTAAAACAGTTGAGAAAGTCCAGAAATATTTCACAAGAAGAGTTCTCCACTCCTCTACTCGTTGCAGAATACCTTATGCCACCAGACTCGAAATTCTAGACCTAGAAAACCTAGAATTACACCGCCTTTGGTCCGATCTAAGTATAGTATATAAAATCATACATTGCAATATCCTACCTGTCAACCATAACAACACAAGAGCAAACAATAGATACAAACTCAAGGTTAATTGCACCAAACTTGATTGCAGGAAATACGACCTCAGCAACAGAGCGGTCAATGTCTGGAATACTCTACCTGACTCTGTGGTTTCTTCCCCAAACCCCAAAAACCTTAGACTGTCTACTATTGACCTCACCCCTTTCCCAAGAGGTCTATAGGGGGTGTGCATAAGCACACCAACATGCCTACCGTCCCTGTCCTATTGTTTCTTTTATTTTTTTTTATTTTTCTTATATGTATCCATGTATTCATAACTATGTTTTTACTTATACCTATTATCTTGTAAACAATTGACAAAAATAAATAAATAAATAAAAATAAAATAAAATAAATAAAATAAAAAATATATCCACCATTGTTTTTCATAATTCTTCATATCAAAACTAGCTAGAGGTGGTAATCAGCAGGTTCTGACCAGTTCTGGAGAACTGGTAGCAGAAATTTTGAGTAGTTCAGAGAACTGGCAAATATAATCTCTGACTGGAGATTTTACAGTATCCTTACCCTGCCATGCCCACCAAGCCACACCCACAGAACTGGTAGTAAAAAAAATTGAATGCCACCACTGAAACTAGCCAACTGTGGACTTATTTCATTTTTCTAAGCAGATGGATGCACTTTCCAACAAAACATTGAGTTGAAGCTGCTGAGTCTTCTTTGTCAGATGTTGGCTGGATCACTGCAGTGTCTTCATTAATGAATTGGTAGAAATGTTTCTGATTCAACTGAAATTGGAAATTCTGCATATTATATACATTTGCATTTTGTTTCTGCATATTTTGGCTGTACAGTAGCTATTATTTGCTGCTTTATTATTTCCAGTGCTCCCTTAATCTTCCTTGTTTCTAGCTGATATTCCATGATCAAGTATTCATTGGTCTCCTAGTTCTTCTGCTTCTTTTCTTTCATCTCTTTAAGTTTCCTTCTTAAGTTTCCTTCTGATCTTACCATGCTGATTTTATTTTCCAAGCTGATTTTCCATGTTGGTAGTACACTGTTTGGATGAGAATGAGGATGATGATGATTAACTTTATTGATTAAACATGAAACTCAGTCAACTAAACATTCAAAAATGCATCACAAATACCACTGACTTCTGCTAATGGTTGATACAGGTTGCTGCCAGCATCCTAGGTATCAACCAAGTACCTTCTTAAGATGTATGATGTTCTGAGTCGTGCAGTTTTTTGCAGTTCCACTGGTGTTATTGCAGGAACCGGCAATTTCTTGATGTATTTTATAAAATTCTTGGACATGGTACCAAGTGCCCTGATGACAATGTTTATCATTGTTAAATGTTTCATCCATAATTGCATATTTTTGAAGGCCAGGTCAGGATATTTCATGATTTTTTCCAGTTCTTTTATTTTCTTTTATTCTTTTTCTATATTATTGTTATTGTTATTGTTATTGTTATTGTTATTATTGTTATTGTTATTATTATTATTATTATTATTATTATTATTATTATTATTATTATTATTATTATTATTATTATTATTTCTTTGCAGGTATTCAGCAGTGTAGTGCAATGTTTGTTTCTTGCAGTGAACTGGTGCTTATGTTTGATATTACAATACTAGCATATTTTAATACTTACGCTGTTTCTCTGCAACAAGCTTTAGTGCAGGGAACCTTATTGCATGTTTTTTGTCCTGTTCTAGATGCTCAGTAATGTGCTGTTTCAATTCATCACCTTTTTTTAGTCAGAGGGCTTTATTTTTCTCAGGAGAAGGCAAAGGAGAGGGTGCCTGGTTTAGGAATGAGTAACAGAATAACAGAGTTGGAAGGGAACTTGCGGGTCTTCTAGTCCAATCCCCTGCTCAAGCACTATTTCAGATAAATGATTGTCCAATTTCTTTTTTAAAAACTCCAGTGTTGGAACATCCACAACTTCTGGAAGCAAGTTACTCTATTGATTAATTGTTCTAACTCACGGGTGTCAAACTTGATCATGTCATGTGACATATCATGACGTATCATGACATTTTTTTCCTTTGTGGAGCTGGGGTGGGTGTGGCCTGTGTGTGATGCATCTGGACCATGGGTCGCCAGTTTGACAGGTCTGTTCTAACATCCAGAAATGTCTCCTTTGTTCTAGGTTGGTTCTCTCCTTGTTTAGTTTCCGTCTATTACTTCTTGTTCTGCCTTCAGGTGTATCGGAGAATAGGTTGACCTCATCTTCTTTGTGGCAGACGTTTAGATATTGGACGACTATCATGTCACACTGGTCCTTCTTTTCATAAACCAGACATATTCAATTCCTGAATAGATACTGAAAAGGAATCAACATCTATGTTGACTTCCTCTACTGCTGATTCCCCCTAGTTTGCCTCTGCAGTCTGAGCTACTTCTGGCAAGGATTCATTTTCTTTGCTGTGGATAGACCTTTGAAGTTTTTTTTTCCCAATTCTGCTTCTGTGAATATTGATTTTATATTATAAATCAATTTTGATTGGCTAGTTTCTCTTCTATTATTTTTGATTTTGGATGTGTTCATTCTAGAACTGGTGCATTCTTTTCAGATAACTTCTTGTTGTTGAACTTAATTTGTAACAAGAGATCATTATTTCTTTGTTTTCAATTTTTGTATATTTGAAATAGAACTTTTCTTTCAATAGTCCTGCAGCTGATTTTCCTGCCAACAGTTTTGAGCCCTGTAGCCTATTTCTCACCAAATGTCCAGAAACTCCAACACCTGGTGCGATCCTTGCTGATCTGAGCAACAACTAATCCAGCATGGGTTCATATAAATTTCATCTCACCATATTGCTAACAGGATACAAATTCTTTGTCTGGCTCTTCTGATGAGATCTGTCCAATATGATAAAACCTCTGGCATAACTCATTTTCCCCAGAGTACACAATCCCCTCAACCGCGTCAATATAGTGCTTCACTGGGGATCAAGGTAGTGCCTCACAGGGCAAATTATTATTATACCTAGAATGGGAAATAGGAGGTAAAGGATATTGTAAGTTCTACTAAATTCATGGCAAAAGCCTATGCATCTCTCACTTTCGATTTGCAACTAAGCTAAATATTGCACATTCTGAATGCAGACAATCATATATGAGCCTCATCAGCACTTCACTAATTTCCTGATTTTTACAGTTCATCTTAATCTGGAAAAGATTTCCAGGCATCTGGTAAGATTTCCGGACATAAGGCATGTCTATTGGGCTTCAAGAAGACTGGCAAGACAAAACCTTTGCAGAGTGAAAGAAAGCAAGATGGAAATTGGCTCTGGTTATTGAAGTCAAAGGATTTTGACTCCAGTTTGGCAGTATTGTATGCAAAAGTGATGCATATATCATTGCTTTTAATATGATTTTTATATAGCTCTCTTCATCACCCTCCTCACTGACTGCATGTCTGGTTGTAGTGTCTTAAGTGTAAATGGCTGCTAGCTTTATCAGGACATTGTGTGGAGGGCAGATTGCTGTTCTTCAGCAAATTAATGCTTTTGATGATGAAATGTTTCTCCATGAAACTGGGTATTCCTAATGACATTTTCTTCACACACGCAATCTAGAGCACCATATTTGTTCAAAGAATATCAGTAGTGTACTAAAAACAATATAAAAGAAATGATTACTTCCAGAGAATTGGAAATATATACCCTATTTTGCATTCTTTGTAATGTGCTGTAAGAAAAATAAATATATTTGGTCCATATAATGTATTAGTGACTATTTGATTCAAAGATTTTGTGAATTTTAAGTAACTATTGAGGTTTTACCCAAGTGCGCTGGCAATGGTTATTATTTTGCAGATTGTTCATATGTATATAATTCTTTCTAACTGCTCATGCACCCATACAGAAATATACATATGGACATCTGTGGATGTCACAATTTGCTTATGTGCTTGTCAAGATAGAAATGCTCTACCAGTAAGAAATTTCGGATAAGGATTTAAGTCAAACCATTTTTTCCTTAGATAACAGTTGTTTGAGCTTATGCATACAAGCACACTTCCACACCTAGTCATAAAAATTTTCTTTGAAACTGACCAGGCAAAATACAGAGTGATGAAAAAACCTGAGGCACTCAATTGATTAGAATGATTTTTTTTACTCCACCTGTTTTTGTTTTGTTTTTTCAATAAAACATATTTCTTTCTTCTAAAAGAAGGAAAGGTTCTTTTTATTCTCCTAGGGTGATGTCTGGCTCCTTTTAACTTTCAAATAGGATGAAAGTGAATGGTTGGAATCTCATCCAAATTATAATAAAAAAGTTTATCTATTGTCCAGCACTCCAACTTTGTTTATCCATGTACAATTACTAGCTGGAATTTAACTTATCTGTCTGAGAAGGATTTATGGACCATGGATAGTAAAGCAAAGACAACTTCTGTTCTACTTCTATTACAACTTTTCACACAAGAGCAGAAGAAATAGACTTGCACCAGGATGACAGAATACTATCTTTGCTTATTAATTGCTATCAGCATTAATAAGTGAAGACATGCATGAAAAGGAGTGGCAGAACTTGAGGTGGAGTGAAAAAAGAGATCAGCCTAGAATCGCTATGTAACCACAAGTGAACTAAATTCAATCCTCACTATTGAGTTCTATTGACTCTTAATTAACTCTAACTAGGTGCTGACCATTTTTTGAGAAGAATCCTGTGCATAGGCTTTTACAATAAGTCAATTGAACCTTCATGCACAGGCCTGGTCTTTTGCACCTGACATGACTTGACTCTGGATATATTCTGAAATAGATTTGAAGTATAGAATATGTAAACTATATGTAACACATGTAACATATGCCACACAGAGACACCTTGTAAGGGAGATGGGCAGCATAAATAAAATTAATAAAACAAATTAATAAAATAAAATCTCACTGTTTTTTATTCCATACACTTTTAAGACTAACATCCTCTTTTATGTTATTATTCCCACATGTATAATCTTATATGTTTCTTTTTGTTTATCTTAACTTTTTTTTTGGCTCTTGGTTTTCTAAATCTAACCATTTTGTCCCGGTCTTCAGCTCTTGTAGCCATCTCAGTCAGTGGTGGGATTCAACTGTTTTTTACTACCAGTTCTGTGGGTATGGCTTAGTGGCAAGGGAAGGATACCGTAAAATCTCCAGTCAGGTGGTATTTTCCGGTTCTCCAAACTACTCAAATGTCCGCTACCGGTTCTCCAGAACTGGTCAGAACCTGCTGAATACCATCTCTGATCTAAATTCTGTAAAGTTGAGTTGATCTTAGCCATTGGCTTATTGCATAAAAGGAAAACAATGCTATGCTTACAGGAGTAGAAGAACTTTCTTTCATGGATATTTTTGCCTTTCTACAGGAGATCCATGAAGTCAGTGGAGTGAACTAATCCATTCTTACTATGACTATTTGGCAGTTAGTAATAGTTATGTCTTATCTTCATTTTTCATCATCTTCCTTCCTGAAATGGCAAACTTTCATAGGCTCAGCCTAATGCCAAATATTTAATGAATGCCACTGGATTTTGCTGAAGAAGGGAACAATCTGTTGATATTGTATCTTCTTTCAGCTTTACTTTCTCTTTTAATCAGAGAGCAATGGCTTTTTTACATTTGCATGCATGTGCATTTTTCCCTTTTTCAAGAGAGTAATTAAAAACTTGGGTAATGAAACACATTTTTTTTCTTCTTTGAAAATTGTCTGAATGACACAATGCCACCCCAGGTGTAGAATTCAGGTTTGTTTGTTTGTTTGTTTTAGATACACACATTTTACACACTAATTTTGCTTTGTGCATTCTTTAAAACCCTGCAAAATCTACTTGATCAGAAGTTTGCAGTAAGACAAAAGGATTGATTGAATGGACAATGGGATAATGTGTATCTCCAAAAATAACATACAGTTCCATTGTTTTGTAGATGCTTTTGTTTCATTTATGCAAACCAATAAAATAGCAACAAAAAAGGTTGTTTGTTTGAAGAAATTAAACTCCAAGGTAGACTAATTGAATTTGATATGTCAAGCCTCAGAGTGCAGTGATTCACAGAAGAGAGAGGAGCATTTTCAATTCTAAACTGATGAGGACACTTTACTAACTGATCAGAGCTGAGGTCACCTAGAGATACAATAAAGTTATGACTCCCTTTTCCATTTGGAATAGGGTTCTATATAACATTCCAATGTTGACCAGAACTGTTAGTTACCTACTGTAGTTCCTTTGTCCTACCTCTATGCAGCAGATGCACTTTAGTCTTCAGCTGAATTTCTTTGTCAGGGAGGAAAATAGAAGTTCACATGCAACTGTGACCACATGTGAGGGAAGGCGAGGGGGCATTCCAGGTTTGTAGGACAGAAATGTATTTGGTGAAGACTGAACTGAGTGTCAAGATATCTGGTAGGGGATGAACTGGACACCATCCTTGATAATGGGAAAGAAGCAGACTTTAATGTGCAATTCTATCTATGTTCTTCTTAGAGTAAATCCCACAGGATGTTGTTTCTAAGGAGATCTGTGCAGATCAGAATTAAGGTCAAAACCAGATGGACTACAGATTACATTTCTGTACAAATTCTACTTAATCTTAAGAAATGATATATTGCAATGTAATGTATACAGTATATTATGTTATAAATAATATCTCTTTCTCTCTCTGTTTGTGCGTATGTCCCCTTCTCCATCTCTTTCTCTCTCTTTCATTGCCAATTATATAGTAGCCAAACAAGTGAATTTTGAACACAATATGAGATTTTGATCTTTTCTAGTGACCTTATTTATCATCTGGAAATATTCTGTAAAGAAATTTGAATAAAGGTTTAAACAATTTCTTACCAGAATCCTATAACTGATATTTGTAGTATATATGTGCTAGTTTTTCAGGAAAAAAGGGATTAATATTGCTGTTATTTTTAAATTGTCTACAGTTGATATAGAGACAGAAAGTCTTTGTGGTTCTGTGATTTCTTAGAATTGCACATTTTTATTTATTACAATTGTAGGAAAATTAGAGAGTGGAGGGAACTTTCCACATCATTTGATGTTTGAAATGTTGCTTTCTCGGAAAGCAGAATACATAAAACTGCATGTTATAGTCTCTGGAAAGACCCTCAAGATTTATGCATATAGTATTTATTTCCAATAGCAGAAAAATAACCTCTATGAAAATAATCTGATAGTAGTGACTAAAGTCCACATTGAGGCAATATCTTTATTATAACCAGTGAAAATGCTGTATAAGATATGCTTCAATTATTCTAATTAGTTCTAATAAAAAGTGCTTCTCATTATACTTTTTTAAAAAAATATTTGGAGTCTTTAGAATCAGGGAAAATATTCATTATGGCTTTTACTTTTGAAAAATATGAGTTCCCAGGTTGGTAGAAATATATTAAAATGTATTATACTGGAAATGAAACTTCCTATCTTGCATGTTCATAACCAAGCATATGATAAATAGCTGAGAGTCCAAATGTGGGTCAGTTTTAATGGTTATTGAAGGTAACAAGCAAAAGTGTTGAAATTGGCTTATGTCTGAAATGTAGAACTACAGAAAATCCAAGAATTGTCCCTAGCACAGATGATTTACAAAAAGAAACAAAAAGAAAACAAAGCCAGTGTTACACAAGAAAGATAAAACATATATGAAGTGGCATTTATCAAAAAGATAAAGTATTTTGGGCAAAAGGTTAGTAAAAGGACAACTTTACACCGCCTCTCATGACTGTAAAAGTAGCTCCTAAAATCAAACTGTAAATTAAGGAGTGAAATGTGCCCAGTGCTACACAATGTTCATTAAAGATTAAACCATCTTCTTCAATCTGATATACCCTGGTTGCATTGAGCTATCAAACTCATTTGGAGCATATTAGATTAGAAAATCAATTCTGACCCATGCTCTGATCTAAGATGTATAGCTAACCATGTTTGGTTGTTCAGAGCTGCTCAGTATAGCAAAATCTTTGCTCCCAGGTGTTGCTGGACTTAAATTCTGGTCATCATCTACATTGCCAAGGACTATTGGGAACTATAGTTGAATAACTAGTATAAAATCAATGGTTCACCATTCACAGTTTAACAGGGAGAGGAAGAATTAGATCTCATTGGGAGGAAGTTTTGTCTAATGGTTAAGGCGCCACACTAGAAACTAGAAGGCAATGAGTTCTAGTCTGACCTTAGTCATGAAAACCTGCTGGGTGACTTTGGGATAGTCACTTTTTCTCAGCCCACAGTTGTTGTTGTTGTAGTAAAAAAAAAAAAGGAGGAATAACAGAATAACAGAGTTAGGAAGGGAGCTTGGAGGTCTCCTGGTACAAACCATAGCTCAAGCAGGAGATATACCATTTCAGACAAATGGTTGTTGAATCTCTTCTTAACTTCTGAAGGTAAACCATTCCACTGATTAATTATTCTCACTGTCAATACATTTTTCCTTAATTCCAGGTTGCTTCTCTCTTGATTAGTTTCCACCCATTGTTTCTTGTTCTGCCTTCAGATGCTCTGGAACATAGGTTGATTCCATCTTCTTTGTGGCAGCCCCTTCGATATTGGAAGACTGCTAACATGTCACCCCTAGTCCTTTTTTTCATTAAATTACACATACCCAATTCCTGCAACTGTTCTTCATGTGTTTTATTTCAGTCCCCTAATCATCTGTGTTGTTTTTCTTTGCACTCTTTCTAGAGTCTCATCTTTTTTATATCTTGGCAACCAAAATTGGACAGAATATTTCAAATGTGTACATGTTTACTGTCTTGAATTATTAAAAATAATAATAAGGGCATGGTATAAATAGTTAAAAGTAAAAAAATATGTTGATGCCATGATTTGTGATTCTGGCTCAGTCCCCCAAAACCAGTTGTGAAAAGCAAGCTTGACTAGATTGCCTTCACATTTTGCAAACCAGTCACAACTTTATCAACCAGCTCTGCATGAAAGATGAGATAAATTGTACTGGAAAAAGTCTTTCTGTATTCCTTCTCTCTCATGACACTTGTCAAACACACAGTGTGCTGATGTAACAGGAAAGAGATGTCTCTGCAATGTGTTCAGACTCAGAATGGGCTTGGCTGTTTATGGGTGCTTTGCCATATGTATTCTTGGGAATTTGTTGCTACTATTGCCACCCAGCTGCCAGTGTAATGGCTAAGCATGATGTGACTGACAGCAAATCCCTTGAAAGTAAGTCAGCAAAATGAATGTAAACACATGTAAATAGGAATGATAAAAACCTGAACTTTACTTGTCACTGAAGTATGTTAAATCAATAGTAAATAAAAATATGCCTTACATTAAATCAGAGCATTAATTCATCTTCCATATGGTCTCTATCCAGAGATGTTGTAATTTAATTTCCAGAATCCCTCAGTTAGTGAAACCACTTCTCAAGCTAGTATGTGTTTGGTGTGTTAAACTGAGTTGGCACAGTACTGTCAACATAGACGTTAGGTGAAAGAGTTTTGTTCCCTTTTGCTCCTGTTTTAAAATGACAGGGTTGAATCTGGGACTTTTAGTATGTAAAGCATGTTCTCCCTGGTTATGAGCTACAGCTAGTTTCCATGTGTCAGGAAATGTTCCACAGTGAATGGCCTCTCCATTCTTTTTAATAGCCATAAGAAAAACCAGCTTATTTCCCCCCTGAAGTGCTCTGTAGATATAATCATTCTCTTTCTCTTTCATCAGCTTTAGTTCATTCTTCAGCCTGTGGAATTATTCCTTGTTTAATTTCATCCACATGACAGAAAAATTTGGCCTTTGGCCTCCTTGCACTAGAACACTCTTAATGGAAAAGTATTAAAAGAAATAGGTCATATGAATGGAAATATAAAATGTTCAAGATGGGGTGTCCCCTGGTATCTTTTAAGTAGAACTCTAATTTGACACGAGCACAAGAAATAGAAATAATTTCCCTCTGAGCTTTTATGAGAACTGTCAGGATGATAAAATGCAATATGCTTCAAAATCAGCTTTTCTATGGACAGCTGGTTCATCATCATTTGTATGGATATACTTATTAATATCTACGCCATACAAAGTATTTTATTGGAGTTTCTCAGAACACGTGTCTGTTCCAGCTATTTGATGAAAGAATGTGTATTGCTAAGCTGCCTGTAAAGATAAAACTGCTGTAGGCTTATTGGAGGCTTTTTAAAAGCACACATCCAGATTGGTCCCCATTTTTCCTAGGAGTTGCAACTGATAAAAGCCTTATGGTGGGGGAAATCTCCTTATCTCACAAAATACAACATGATGTATAGTTCAGTCTTCTTTCCCAAAATCCACAAATTTACTGTAATAGCTATTGCCCCTATTAAATCAAGGAACCCCTTTTGTATTAGTATATCTCTCATTTCATGGAGTGGCCTGGTGGCGTAGAGGTGGAGCTCTTGCCTCACAATCAAGAGGCTATGACCCTAGGTAGTAGCAAATATTTCTCTCTCTGGACGCAAAGAGAAAATATCTGTTGTGAGCTCCACATTGGCATCAGGAAAGGCATCCAGCCTGTAAATGCTCAGCTCCATTAAATCATCCTGATTCCACCCTAAAAAGATTACAGGGTCATTTAAAAATAAACTTTCTGTTGTGAATGAATAAAGTAAATAAGCCCAAATGCAAAGTAGGTTTTGGAAGCCTGCACATTTGATTGGTCCTTGAACAGCGAACAAGGATTGGTTCATAAAAGCCCCTGATTGGCCAAACTTAGGACACTTCCTATTGGTTATTGGTTTGGACCTTATGCACTTATTATTGGTTAATAGGGTAGCAGCCAACCCTATAAAAGGGTTACTGCTGCCCATAGCCTTGCTCTGTTCTGTTCTATTTACTGTTAATAAAGAGTTGAAGTCACTGGTCAGATGTCTGGTCTCCATTACTCCCCAAACATAACACTGGCGACGAGGGTGGGATACGGAGACCGAAGAGCTGACTGATCTACAGAGCAACACACAGAGCACGTGGTCGAACACGCACCATCAACGGCAACATGGCCAGCGGTGCCGTACCACCCACTCCATTCAACCCAGAAACCGAAGACTGGGAGTCGTACATGGATAGGTTCCAGATGTTTCTGGAGACCAACAATTTAAAAGATGCAACAACCGGCAAAAAAGAGCTATATTTCTAACTCACTGCGGGCCTACCATGTTTAAAATGGCAAAATCACTTGCTAAGCCAGCCGAAGTAAAAGAGATGGACTGGGACGTCCTCGAGCCTTTACTACGGGCTCACTACGCGCCCACCGTGCCAACCTTAGTCAGAAGACATGAATATTACCAGAGGGACCAACGGAAAGGTGAAAGCCTTGCCAACTACATCGCAGATCTCCGCAACCTTGGAGGCCTCTGCGGATTCTCTGATTTAGAAGAAGCCCTCCGAGACCGCCTGGTTCTGGGCCTAGAAGACGGCACGATCCAGAGCAAAATTATGGCTAAGGGGGACATCAGCCTCACCGATGCCCTCAAAGAAGCCACTGCAGCGGAGGCGACCAAAAAGTCGGCAGCCGAATGCGCAGCACCAACGCACCACTACGTCAACTCGCCAAAGATACCTCGCCTCGCTCAGAGAGACACCCGGTATCCACTCACCACGAGGACCTAGAATCCCCATCAGAAAGCGATGAGGAAGAGGTCAACCGACTCCGAACGGAACGAGACCAGTTCACACAACCCTCATCTCGACCTTGTGCAGGATGTGGGGCGAATCACCCCGATCCAGCTGCAAATTCCTCGACGCACTCTGCAGCGTTTGGAAAAGAGGTCACATCGCAAAGGTTTGCAGAAGCAAACAAAACTCCAAACCCCGACAGGCGAATACCAGTCTTCAGGATTCTTCGGCACACCCGAGACAAACTGAATCACCAATGGGGAAGCCACTCCTACAGAAACAAACCGTCCACCACTTCCACCAGGCGTGAAGAAACCAGGCGGGAAGAGACCCACCAAACAATTACCATAGGCCACGCTACATCCCTTGATGCCGGGAAAATCCGAGTAGAGGTCGCTATCGAAAACAAACCTTGTGTAATGGAGGTAGGATCATCTCTCGATGGTGTCCTGGAAGACGCTTCAACAGCTCATTCCGACGATTCGCCGCCAAGACCTAAACCCTCAAAGGGTTATCCTCAAAGATTACCAGGGTAACCGAATTCCCGTTGTCGGGTCCCGCCGATTCCAGGTCTCTTTCAAGGACTGCACCGTCGCACTGCCACTGACTGTCGTGGACCGTGACCGGCCTAGTCTTTTAGGCCTTCAATGGTTCAGACCGCTTGGAATCACAGTAGCCGGAGTCCACCGTGCCGAGAGCAACGATTGAGAGGAAGCCCTCGTGCAAGAATTCCAAGACGTTTTCGCGAACGGACTAGGCAAGTACAAGGGGACCCGATCTCATTTAACTTGAACCCTGAGGTAGCACCCATCCGCCTTAAGCTGCGTCGGGTGCCGTTCGCCCTGAAACCTAAAATCGATGAACAACTCGATAAGCTAATAGAACAGGGCGTGCTGGAACCCACCGACCACGCCCGATGGGAAACCCCAATAGTGACGCCTATCAAGCCTGATGGGTCACTGAGAATTTGCGGAGACTACCAGGCCACCCTAAATCATGCACTTCAGCAAACTGCGTATCCAGTGCCGGTAGTGCAACACCTGCTCCATTCCTGGGTGGCGGGAAAGTTTTCGCTAAACTAGACCTAGCCCAGGCATATCAACAATTGCCTGTAGATCCGGCCACCGCGGAGGCAAAACTATCGCACGCATAGGGTGCATTTAAATGCAACCGGCTCCAGTTCGGGGTGAGCGTCGCTCCAGGAATTTTCAGAGCTTAATGGAAAGGCTGTTACAAGGAATAAGAGGGTCGTACCATATTTCGACGATGTGCTCATCACCGCCCGAACAGAGACATTCTAGAAAAACGACTCGCATAGTTTTACAAAGGTTCCAAAACGCAGGCCTCAAAGTTAAAAAAAATAAATGCCAGTTATGTACCAAAAGGGTGGAGTTTTTGGGATACCTCCTGGACAGTCAAGGAATCCATCCCACTGAGGACAAATTAAAGGCAATTAAGAAGGCCCCCACTCCAAAGAACAAGGCAGATCTACAGGCGTTCCTTGGACTTATCAATTTCTATAACGTCTTTTTACCCAATAAAGCAACCATAGCTGAACCATTACATAGACTCTTAGACAAAAAGCAACGTGGGTTTGGGGACAATGTGAACAAACGCTTTCCAACAAGTAAAGAAATTGCTAACTTCTGATTCTGTACTTATGCAGTACAACGAGACTCTGCCGTTAACTATTACTTGTGACGCCTCACCTTTTGGGGTTGGAGCAATCCTAGCCCACGTGATTACGAAGCGGAGCAGAGCTCCCGTCGCATTTTTTCACGAACTTTAGCTAAAGCTGAAAGAAATTATAGTCAGCTGGATAAAGAAGCTTTAGCTATTGTGGCAGCAGTTAAAAGGTTTCATGAATATGTGTATGGGCGTGCTTTACAATAATTACTGATCATAAACCACTACTGGGGATTATTGCGGGTAATAAACCAACCCGTATATATTGTCCCCCAGAATGACCCGCTGGTCTGAATTCTTGGGCGCATACAATTACACCTTGCAACAGCACCGGGAAATCAATTCTCCACACTGATGCATTGAGCAGAACACCGCTTCCAGAATCGGTTGAAGATCCAGCCCCAACCATCACAACATTGCAAATTGAGACTCTACACGCGCCGCCATTGACGGCGAGAGACATTGCCCTCGAGACAAAACGAGATCCGGTCTTGCAACACCTCCTACGCTGGGTTGAGCGTGGTTGGCCAACAGAACAGCTATCACCTGAATGGGCGCCATTTAAAGCACGCCAAACCGAACTGTTTTCTCAAAAGGTCTGCATCTTGTGGGGCGATAGAGTCGTAATCCCGAGCAAACTGCAACGAACTGTTTTAGCGGTATTGCACGACGGACATCCAGGCATCGTGCGGATGAAAGCACTCGCACAGAGCTACGCCTGGTGGCCGGGAATCGACAAAAGAATCGAGGCCTGGGTCGCTACTTGTCAACGTTGCCAAGACGTCAGCAACGCCCCACCTAAAGCAAGCCCAACCGAATGGGAAACTCCGAGAGGACCATGGTCCCGTATCCATATTGACTTTGCGGGGCCTACAAAAGGGCACACTTTCCTTATTACAGTTGATGCCTATTCAAATTGGCTCAAGATCCATCGAATGAGCACAACTACAACAGACTCAGTTATCAACAAATTAAACAGGTTATTTGCCACACATGGTTTTCCGGACGTCCTCATCTCGGATAACGGCCCACAGTTCACAGCATTACCATTTGAACAATATCTTGCTGACCGGGGCATCCGCCATGCGCTGACCTCGCCCGTGCACCCTGCGGCGACGGACGTGCAGAGCGCATGGTACAGTTTGTAAAAAGACCCTCCACAAAATGGAATCGGAAACATCGATGAGAAAATCAATCGGATTTTATTGTTACAGCACATCACGCCCCACAGCGTTACCAACAAAATGCCCGCCAAACTTCTTATGGGGCGGAAACTACGATCGCACCTCGACCGGCTCCACCCCGCATACACACCCGAAAAGCCTTTCGGCTCCAGCAGCAAATGCCGGGAATTTAAGGTAGGCGATTTAATCTTTGCCAAAAACTTCTCCGCGACCCTTTATGGATACCCGCAACCGTTACCCACCTCACTGGGCCTAAATCTTACCGCCTGCTAACAGACGATGGGAGGGTGTGGAAACGCCACATAGACCAACTCCGTTCGAGATTACTACCCAGCGCCCATGGCTCCCGGGTTCACCAACTGAGGGGAGGAAATATCGAGGAAATTGACTTTGATACGATGGATAGCAGGCCAACGGAAAACCTACGCCCAGCGAAGTACCGGGATTGAAGCGGGGAGGAGTTGACTTTTCCATGGGACTTGAACATGGGGGAAACCGAACTACGAACCCCGAAGAAACACTGATTGGCGGAGACAACAACAACGGAAGCAGCACGGAATCACCGTGCAGCGAAACGGAACTTAATAAAGATCATCCAAACGCTCCACGAACCGGACTTGAGAACAAACCCGGTGGAGCCACGAAATCATCCAGACAGACCAAACGGCCTGTCTATCTTGAAGATTTTGTTACAGCTCCCCTCAAACGGAACCCAAGGGGAGGATTGTTGTGAATGAATAAAGTAAATAAGCCCAAATGCAAAGTAGGTTTTGGAAGCCTGCACATTTGATTGGTCCTTGAACAGCGAACAAGGATTGGTTCATAAAAGCCCCTGATTGGCCAAACTTAGGACACTTCCTATTGGTTATTGGTTTGGACCTTATGCACTTATTATTGGTTAATAGGGTAGCAGCCAACCCTATAAAAGGGTTACTGCTGCCCATAGCCTTGCTCTGTTCTGTTCTATTTACTGTTAATAAAGAGTTGAAGTCACTGGTCAGATGTCTGGTCTCCATTACTCCCCAAACATAACACTTTCATTTGATGAAAAGTGTGGAAATAAACTTTTGTTGGCCTATTTGTATCTGTAAAAGGGAGACAATGCACTTTTCTTTTCTATTTCCTGTTGTAGTTTATTTTCCTCCTTTAATATGTACAAACAATAGTATGTACTTATACCATGGCAAGAACAGTAATAGCTTAAAATAGAAAACCTTATTGTATAACAAATGGTGTGATGTATTTTGTGCTGTTTATTAATGACATGTTTAGTTTTGAGTGATGCATTTAAACAGTGTTATGCTTATCAACAGTGATATTTTAGAAATCATAGTTAATTCTGATATACATTTTATCTCTAAAGGTTTAAGTTATAAAAATATTAGAGCATTAATAATCTCTAGTCAATGTTGTATAAATACTACTGCATTCAATAGAATGTACTGTTTTATAATACAATAAAACAAATTGTGGGGAAAATGAATTGAAATCTCGATAACTTCAAGTTTCGCAAACTCAGTTAAGAATGAAGCTAGCACAGCAGGGAACCATCAACGAAACTATCAGAGAAACAAATTCCAGCTGCCTTCTATGATGCTGAAGAGAAGGGCCAAATATTCATTAAGCCAGAAAAGCAAGAGAAACATCTAGTATTTAAACCCTGGACCACTGATTTACATATCTATAACAGTTAGGCTGTATCCAAGACTCTACCTAAGAATAAGCAATTTCCAGAACAAGGAGATGAGTATTTGCCCAGCCTAGATTTACAATCATGCCATAACTCAAGTGTTTTCCCATTTACACATGCAATGGAACAAGGAGAATACTACTTCTTTGTCTTCACTGCATTTTGAAATAACTCTACAATTTTTCCCAGTTTCAGAAAGACAAGAAAAGGACAAGCACTCTGCTTCCCTGTCTTAAATAATTCAAAGAAATAGCCCAGAAAAGATAGGGCAGCAACCGTCCCAGTACACAAATAAAGTTACTCTATCTGTGTTTCAGATTGACCTTAAAACCTCTTAACAGGAGTGATCCGCTGGAAACCAATCCAGTTTGTAAGCAAAAAGATGTAGAAGCTTAGCTCTCCAGTGAGGAATTTAAGTATTAGATTCATACCACAGTATTATCTCTGCTAAGGTTTATAGATTTCTTAAAATAGAGAAACAATGTGCCCTAAAAATCTGGAAATATTATCTGGCAGACTTGATTTTTTCCATTGTCTCTATAACATGACAACTTGGCATGCACTCCAGCTCCTTCAGGAGCTAGAAAGACCTCATGAAAAACTGGAATAGAGAAGCAGTATGAGAAACCTTAATAGGGATTTTTTTAATAAGGAAAACAAAAAAGAACTAGTGGAATAACTTTAAGAATGTAATCCTCAGTTTACCTAATGGGAAATTAAACCAACCTTATAGAATGTGAATTATTTCTGAAAAGAAATTAAGATAGGATTTTGAGATCATTGGGAAGAAGAATCTTTGAGATGTGGATGCAAACATTTTTTAAAAAAAGTTGTGATATCATAGATTGCAAATACAGAGAATGAGGGTGATTCAAACCCTAACAAATAAAGCTGATAATAGTGTATTATTTTCTATGCAAAAGGGGGATAAATTAAAATTGATGTTTACAGAATCCCATTTTCTTCCTTCAACATTAAAGTTTTAACTTTATCTGAAACATTTATTGGAGCAGAACCAGTTAACATTGGAACATATATTAGAGGTGAATCTTTTAATTTATTACAATCTTAGACCAGTAAGAGCAATGTGTCCATTCATCTCAGCTAGTAGTTATAAATCTACCTTAAAAGTTAGTAAATAAAATTTAAGACAAGGTTAAAATTCATTTATAAAACAACCTGATTAGAATATGTGAGTGAAGTCCAAAATGAGCAACCTATTTTAGGCTAACATTGGAAGCCCAGTTCCTAGGATAGTACTTCCAGAATGCTGTAAACACAAACTTTCAACAAACAATCATCCCAAACACCATTTTCAATTCTGCTTTATTTTACTTCAAGGCTGTCCTTCAGCATTTAAAGCAATTTGCATTCCTGCAAAAAGAAAAATAATCAGATATTTAGTGTTGGCATTTAACAGTGGAAGAGTATTCCCTTGGACTAGTGATTTACTTACTCTGGTTTAAGACTGCTTTGTTTTGTTTTATTTTATTTTATTTTTGCTTTGCTCTACAATTAAAATAGGAGAATATACAACCTAAATAAAAAGAAGTTGGATTTTCTGAACAACAACAAAACAGTTTCTGTGCCTATTTTATCAACAAATAAACAGTACATTGTGCAGTTCACTGCTGCTACTTTATTATCAACTAGGTGAGGAACTGATTTGTCCAACCCAATCCAGCAGTAGGGACACAAATACACTTATCAAACAAGTCTCAGTGAAGCACACCAGCTGCTTCAAAGTGGGAATTAGATTCAGTTCCTTTTCTCCATCATGGTTTTTCAGAGAAGCAAGAAATATGAACAAATTCTACCACAAATTTATTTTGGAGCAGAGGTTCTCCAGAGGAATCCTTTATGAGGTAAAATGGTAGCCACAGAGAAGGGTTGATCCAAAGAAAATGCGGTCACTGCACTTCCTCTTTTTTCAAAATGTACGAGGTCACCAAGAGCACCCTCTGAGCTTCCTTCACCCTTAAAAAGCTAGCATGTTTACAGCAGAACAGAGTATGTAAGGTCAGATAACATAGCTAGTTCAGGAAGAGCGAGTTAAGGTAAAAAGTCTTAAGAAAAGAGCCAAGAGAGTTATGTTAAGAATACCAGACTTTTACCATGCTAAACAGAGTAAAGAGATTTTATCAACCCTAACCCTAACCCTAACCCTAACCCTAACCCTAACGCTAATGCTAACGCTAACCCTAAACCTAACCCTAAATCCTAACCCTAACCCTAACCCTATTCTGTGATCCCCAGTTTGAAGAGCAAGGCTTCAAATGGATGTCTCTAAAATTTGGAGTCCTAAGAGTAATATTTCTTGCTTGGCATCCCTCTTTTCTACTGTTTCTTATGGAGAATTCTATAAGCATCACTCATTCTTATTCCATTTTTTTAACATTTGAAATCAGTCATGTTAGTCTATAGTAGCTGAAAATTGAGTCTGATGGCACCCTTTCCATCTAACAGATGTATTAAAAGGCAGAAACTTTTGTTCACTTCACTTTACTAGTTACATAGAGTGGTTGGATGATTTAGGGTTTAAAATGGGATGAGGCAAAATGTCAGCCTTCAAGATTTTCGTCCTTTGCTTTGCATCTTTTGGCTGTCATAGGTAACAGAGGGAGGAGGGGGACATGGTTATGGGAAGCGAGCTGGAGGTGTTACAGAACAGAACTATATAAGTTGTGGGGGGGAGTTCTTGCTTAGGCTTCTATCCTATGCTATGCGCAGCCGCAACTCTTTATCAAAATATGTCAAGGTCAATGGACAGAGGCCTCATCACCACCTGGAGATGCCCACATGATGCTATACACAACTTTTAATTGGATGAGCCAATTGAACAATTGGGGGTGGGAACGTTGCCATCACTTTGTATATGTGATTTACGTGCTCATTTTCTTAGATTCAGAATTCTTTTGTTGCTATCACTTGACTTCCAGTAAAAGATATCTTTTCTCTAATTAATGGAGTCTAAGTATTTCTTTCTTGGATTTTGAATGGAGCACCATCTGACATTATTCTGAATCTCACTTTACCAGCGCACCCAGAGAATTGACAAATTTTCTTCTGAGGGGTTTGAACACAATGTCTAATCCAGCCAGAGACCAAGAAGACCTGGGAGCGACTGGAGGACCAGATTCCCTGCTGTTAGAGGTGGTAGGGGAAGCCGACTTGTTAGCAGAATTAAGTCTTGGCGAAAAACCAGCTGTAAAATCCAAATGGTCCCTGGGAGTCAGCTGGAAGGATCCTGAGGAAAAGCCTCCTCCAGGAGTGACCACTACCTGTTGGCATGGTAGAGAAGAGCCATGGCAAGAGAAGGAAAGAAATAATTTTTTACTAACTCAAGCCCTGCATCTTCTAAATGAAAATGTTAGAGAATCTCAGACTGATCAAAGGTATGAGGGGGAAGAGGGGGAGGCAGCCCCAGCCAGAAGAATCAGAGCAGCCACCCCCATAATCAACCTGGGCTGGTGCAACAGACAGCAGCAGCCCAGGGCCCCCTGGCGGGGGGAGTAATTGCCAGAAGGCATAGAACTCCAAAGGTGCCTCCGTTGGAAGTAAAATATGGGGGGGGGGGGAATCCCAAGGAGTTAGGATTCTTCCGGGAACAAGTCTGGAACCATATGGAGGAATATGGAGAGGATTTTTCCTCGGAAGCAGCCAAAGTTAGATGTGTTACCAGGGCTCTTGAGGGAACAGCTGCAAAGTGGATGGTGACTTTGTATAATGATAATGCCCCCCGGCTGATGAATTATGACCTGTTCATGACTGCGCTGCGGGCCAGGTTTGAAGACCCACTTGCTGAACGTAAGGCTAGAATTATGATGAAGACCATAAATCAGGGGTGGAGATCAGTGCCCGACTAGACCCAGGAATTTAGAGAGCTGGCGCGTCATATTCGAGGCTGGTCCCAGAGAACCCCGATAGAAGCTTTTAAAGATGGGTTGAATGAAAATGTTTATCAAAGCTGTTAGGGATATACACCCTAGCAGAATCTGCATGGCAGTCAGGCAGGCAGGCAAATATGTGAGATAAACGTTTTTGTAGCTTACACTCAGTAAAACAGATACAATGTGCTAGTTAAATAGTTTATTCCAGTAATAGTTATAGCATAGTCAAACAGTCCATATATCATACACTAGTTCAGTCCGTCCGGGGATTATTCAGTTGCAAAGTCCAGTGTCGAAAAAGAGGTCATTAAACTTACAAATATCAGTCCTGTAATATATCTCTTTGCAGTTAGAGATATGAAGAAGTCAAACCTCCTTTCTTCCTTCAGCAACAGCAGGGAAATACGCAGTTAACAAACCATCAATCCATCATCGTCAGCAAGCAATCCACTAAGCCAGCAATCAATCAAGTTCTCTTGCTCCCTCTTATGGCGATTTTACAGCCGCACCCAAAATTACATGCTTTGCAGTTTAAAGTGACACACACTTAAACTCACTATCATAGTTTATATATATTATTTTACCCAAACTACGTTAGGTAACCTTGTTATTCCTAACAAAAGCTGTATTGCCAGAAGATATCCCAGTTAGCTGCAGCTGTGGTACATGCTGGCAGCAGAGGTGGAAATTGATCTGACCCGAAACAGATGCCGGGGGGGGCTTGGTTGGAGCAAGTCCTCCCCCACCAGCCCTCAAGAAATCTTAAAATCTCAAAAGGGAGGGATGGTGGCAAAATCCAAGACCACTGCATGCTTCTGATGTGGGAAGGAAGGTCACTGGGCTGCAGACTGCCGTGCCAAGCGATACCCAGAGGGGGCTCCAGGAGGAGGAAGAAAACCTGAAAAACTCCCAGCAAAGCCTTGTGAAATGGTGCTTAAAGCGGAGGAGGTTGTAGAGATCGCCCCTCCAAAAGGAGAGGAGCTGGGAATTCCAACCTCTTCTGAAGAGAGTGAATCTGAATCAGAAGACGACTCACTGGTAAGTCCAAACAAGGGCCCTATGACCATTCCAGTGAGATTAAGGGTACCCATATCGGGAGCCAAAGGGAAAATGTTGGCCTTGTTAGACTCTGGGTGCACAAGGTGCATAATCAGCTCGGAGGTAGTAGAGAAAATGGGCTTAAGGCTAAAGACTTTAAAAATGCCTATAACCTTTTGCCAGCTGGATGGATGGGTAGCTGGGGGAGGCCCTGCACATTTCATAATGGAACCAGTAGAAATGACAATGGGGAAGCATAGAGAGACTTTGTGTTTTATTGTGGCTCCTGGGATGGAGCGCCCCCTAATACTGGGTTTGCCCTGGCTCCGGAAATGGAACCCCCACGTCAACTGGAGGAGGGGATCATTGCACATACATACTGATCAACCCCCAGAAGGGGAAGGGCAATCTCAACTGAAACCCAAGAATCTCACAGAGCTGGCCTCCACTGGCACTGAGAATCTGAGGGGGGAGGAGAAAATTCCAGAGGAATATTGGGACTTAAAGGAGGTATTCAGTGAAAAGGCCTCGGACAAGCTCCCCCCCATTGCTCAACAGATTGCAGTATTGAAATTTTTCTAGGAGTGAAACTCCCAAAACAAAAACTGTACTCAATGACACCACATGATCTAGAAGAGCTGTGGTCATTTATTGATAAAAATTTGGAACATGGTTTCATCCAACCTGCTAGGCCCCGAGTAGCAGCCCCAGTATTGTTCCGTGAGAAGAAAGTTGGCTCTCTGCGTTTATGTATTGACTATAGAAACCTCATCGCCATTTTGGTGGAGAACATGTACCCCCTCCCCTTGATGAAGGATATGTTGGCCCACTTGGCCAAAGGGAAAATTTTTATGAAACTCGACCTGAGAGATGCATACTACCAAGTTCGAATTAAGGAAGGGGATAAATGGAAAACAGCTTTTAACTGCCCAATGGGCTGTTTTCAATTCAACGTTCTTCTGTTTGGCCTACAGGGGGATAAATCAGGTGTTGCATGAACATTTATACAAAGGAGTGTTGGTTTATCTTGATGATATTCTTATCTACATGGAGACTCATGATAAACATGTGAAACTAGTGTGGTCAGTTCTGAAAAAACTTCGAGCTGCTGAACTGTATGCAAAGTTGTCCAAGTATGAATTCTACCAGGAAAAAACTGACTATTTAGGCTATCGCATATCACACGATGGCATAGAAATGGATCTGGGGAAAGTTCATGCCTTTTTTGGAATGGGCCCCTCCCCGCACCAGGAAACAACTTCAAAGTTTCTTGGGATTTGCTAATTTTTACCGTCAATTTATCCCTGCTTTTGCGAAGATTGCAATGCCTATCACAAATCTCCTAAAAACCAAATGGGAGGTGAAACCAAAGCCTAGTAAACCACTGGAATGGTCCATGGAGTGCCAAGCTGCTTTTGAGAAGCTGAAATAACTGTTTGCTGTCCTCAAGCACCCAGACATGGACGCTCCTTTTGTAATCCAAGCCGATGCGAGTGACGTAGCAGTTGGGGCGGTGTTACTACAAGCAAACGAGACAGGGACTCTGTAACCGTGTGAATATTCTTCCTGTAAACCTACTGAAACTGAAAGAAGATGGGCCATCTGGGAAAAAGAAGCTTTTGCAGTTCACTGGGCTCTGTTAATCTGGAGGCATTTCCTAGAAGGGGCAAAACAATTTGAGGTGTGGATGGATTATAAAAATTTGGAGGTTTTGAAAACGTCTTGGAAGCTGTCTCCCAAGCAAGTTTGCTGGGTGCAGTACATTAAACACTTTAATTTTTCATTGAAGTACATTCGGAGGGGGGGGGGAGAACTTCATGGCGAATGCTTTATCTAGATTACCTCAATATAATAGTGCTCGCCAAGAAGTGGTACGGCCTATTGTCCCAACCAAATAGTTGGTGGCTCCAGTGGTTACCAGAGCCCAGAAAAAGAAGGAAATCGATTTATCAAATGATCTAACTGCACAATTAAAAGAAGCTCAAAAACTTGATGATTGGTTCCTTGCTCCCTCAAATAACTGTACAGTTAGAGATGGATTGGCATGGGTGGGGGCCAAATTTTATGTGCCAGCAAAGCTGAGAAACCACATATTACAGCAAGCTCATGACTCTAAAGCATTTGACATTTTGGATTCACGAAGACCTTACACTTGGATAAAAGGCAATTTTGGTGGCCTACCTTGAAAAAGGACATTGAGACTTATGTAGCTAGTTGTCCTATCTGTGCCTCAGCCAAATGGCCTCCTGGTAAACCAGCAGGCTTAGTTCAAAATGTGGCTAGACCAACTGCTCCATGGAAGGAAATTTCTATGGATTTTATAGTGGAATTACCTGAAAGTGGGGGGAATACAGTTATTTGAGTAGTAACAGATTTGTTTTCCAAACAGGTACATTTCATATTTTGTCCAAAAATTCCATCTGCGAAAACGTTAGCTAAACTGTTTATTTTACATATCTACAGGTTACATGGGGTTCCTGAATGCATAATCTCAGAAAGGGGTGTCCAGTTTACCTCAAACTTTTGGAAAGAGTTCCTGAAGTTATTGGGCTCTCCCCAGGGCTTAGCTCCGCCCACCACCCACAAACCAATGGAGCTTGTGAGAGAACTAACTCAGTATTGGAACAGTATCTTAGATGTTATATAAATTATCAGCAAGATGATTGGGCTGACCTACTGCCATTCGCTGAGGTGGCATATAACAATTTGGTACATAGTAGTACTGGGTTTACTCCATTTAAAGTGGCTTTGGGACAAGACTTTGTACCCATACCCGAGCTTCCACAGGAGAAACCTAACATTCAGTCATTAGATGAATGGATAACACAGCTCCAGCTTACCTGGCCAGTTACTCGTAAAACATTAGATGATGCTCATCAAGCCCACAAAAAATGTGCAGATAAAAAGAGAACTCCACAAAAACCATATCAAGTTGGTGACAAGGTCTTTTTATCTACTGGATATTTGCAGACCACACAAAAGTAAAAAAAGCTTGGACCTAAGTATATTGGACCTTTCCCGATTGAATGAATTGTGAACCCTATGGCAGTCCAACTGAAATTACCTAAAACCCTCCGATGGATCCACCCTGTCTTCCATGTTAGTTTATTAAAACCTGAACATACCTCTGACTTGAGGCCGACTGAGGTCAAATCCCCCCATGCCATTGCTAATTGAAGGTGAACAACATTTTGAAGTTAAGGAAATTTTGGATTCTCGAAAACAAAGGGGTTGACTCCAATATTTGGTTGTTTGGAAATATTTTCCTCCTTCCCAGTCTGAATGGGTGAATGAGAAGGATGTTAGAGCTCCAAAGCTTATCAAGGCATTTCGTACTTAATATCCTGATAAACCCTAAAATATAGTATTATGGTGTTACATGTATATTTTCTGTTATCTTCTATTTTTATCTTTTATAGGACTAACGCCTCTTTTGAAGGAGGGCCAAATGTCAGCCTTCAAGATTTTCTTCCTTTGCTTTGCATCTTTCAGCTATATAAATGTATCAATAAGATTAAAAAGTTTTATGAACTTGACATACTGTGAAGAAAAGAAATTGACTCTCCTATGCAAATATCCAGATCCACCAGTCATGCATAAATAGATGCATGTCAGCTTGTTTGACTAGCAAATTTGGTTGGTTTGGCTAAACTATAAATTTGCAATCCTGGCAACAAATTAAACAAAAGTGAAGTCTTGGATAGGTTCCAGTTCTTAAACACTCTTCTTCTGTGCCTCTTTAACACATCCCACTTTATCTGGCAACAGTTTATCAATAACATGTCTGTTCTATTCTATTCCAGTGTTTATACAGTCTCAAAAACTTGCTTAGGAAAGAAAAAGTGCCATATTTCGAGGGTAAACATATTGAGATGAATTAAATATGTTGATGAGATGGAATGTTCTGCTCTTCAGCATCTCTTTCAGAATGAAACATGGCAGATGGCTAATAACAAAAATCTTAATTGTTTAGTTAGCAAGAAGCATGAAATAGACTGCAACTTTCATCTGTCAGCTCAGTTTTTTATCTGAACATTAAACCTTTCTTTTTTTCCTTAAGGTCTTGAGGTAATTCTGGTAGTACTGAATTATTCTTATTTAGCAGAATATTATACATTCTGGGGTGCCTGTTCCAAAAAATCAATGCATTTCATTGTGTTTATTGAACATTCTCTCTTTCCAGTTTTTAGAACATTTTTTCTCACTCCAAAGCTGAAGCAAATAATCTTTTTTTCACAGATAACACTTGAAAATTGGCATCTTATTCATGCATAATTATGCTACAGACTTATTTTTTAATAGAACTGTTCCTTTGAACTAAAAGTCAGAATCTGTTACTGAAACCTAGTAACAGGCCAGGCCTATCCTTCATGATCTCTATAGCTTTTGAAATGTAGCTAAGCTAAGGGCTATCATTGACTATAATTATGTCTTTTACACAAGGACTTTGCAAAGATCCAAATTCAAACAGCAGAACATCATTCAGAGCGTGTGTGGGTACATCTGTATCGCCTAATGAAAGCATTTTGAAGCTGCTGAATCTCTTTTTTTCTGGGCTGCCATGTGGAAAAATGCTCTCTGTACAGTCCTGTTTTAGACACACATGCTTGACTTTTTCTGCTGAAAGACAGGAATTATTCAAATTTACCACGATAATCAAAAATTGACTATTAAAAATGTATAGTAAAACAGAAGGCAGCTATAAACAAAATCACAAATAATTTAAATGATTAGTCAAATTTCAACAAGGACAGAATTAAATCTTTAGGGTAATTCAACCACAGATGAGAGAACTAAGGAAGTAAGAATTGACCAAAAAGTTTAATTAATGAAAATGTGGATATTATCTTTTTCCTATCACATATGGTTCTTCAATCTAGCTTTGTGCCTAATAATTCCAAAACGCTTGAAGACTTTCAGTGGTATCTACTGAAAGGCTGGGGAGAGTACTTATTCTCTCTCTCTCTCTCTCTCTCTCTCTCTCTCTCTCTCTCACACACACACACACACACACACACACACACACACACACACAGTGACTGTGTTGTTATGATTGTTGTCTTTATTTTTTTAATATGCCTCTCTAGGTGTCACTGCAAATATTTATTATTGAAGGGAGTATTTGAGACTTAAATTGCTGGTGCAGGCAATTATTGTATTATCTAGTTGATTTTTAAGAGGTTTCAAGGGATTGGGGGTTATTTTAGGTATTATCATGAACACTGTTCACAGTCAATTGAATGGGTGATATTAAACAATTCTAAAATACGTAAATAAAGTGGTATGAATCAAAATAGCTACTATTTTGGAGCTTGAACAGCATGATCTTAGACACCACAATTAAATGAGCCTTCAGTAGTTGACTATAGCAGTGGTTGCCAACCGGACGGCAGAGGCTCACTGGTGGTCCACAAGAAAATTTTGGTGGTCCACAGAGAAATGTCATTCCCAAAGCACCCCCCTTCCAAAGCAATTAATCCAGGCTGTGCGGGAACACAAGGCTGTGCCGCCCACATGGCTTGTGGGAACCCTCCCTGCCCACTCACTCCTTACCTGGCAAACTTGCCTGCTAAGTTGCTATTTTTCCTTCCCCCCACTCCCCGACCATCACCTATTCTGCTGTGCCAGGAGATTTAGACTAGCTAGAAAACAGGAAACAATTGGATTTCTTGCTTTCTAGCTAATCTTTAGATCTTCGGCTCTGCTTTTAAGCATAGCTGAACCTTCCTTAGGACTGAAGCTTTTATTATTCAATGCAGACTCAGGTAGCCAATGGCAAAAAGATAGATCTCTGAATGAATCTGTGATTCTGTGAGCAGTTCAATCTGCCTACCTGCTTTGCCTGATTTTGGGTAAAAGTTGCTCTTTAAAAAATATATATCAATATTTACATAAATATTTATAATATATAAATATTTATAATATTTACATACAAGCCATGCCCAGCCAGTCACATGACCACCAAGCCACACCCACAAATTAGGCCATGCCCACAGAACCGGTTAAAAATTTTGAATCCCACCCCTGCTGCTGTGTGTGTGTCTGTGTGTGTGTGTGTGAGAGAGAGAGAGAGAGAGAGAGGGAGAGAGAGTGGTTAGATCAGATCTCTCTCTCTCTCCCCCCCTCCACCAATGTCAGCAAGCCACCATCAGTCAAAATTTATTTTATTTATTTTATTTGGTTTGTCAATTGCTTACAAGATAATAGGTATAAGTAAAAACATAGTTATGAATACATGGATACATATAAGAAAAATAAAAGAAACAATAGGACAGGGACGGTAGGCACGTTGGTGCGCTTATGCATGCCCCCTAATTCATATAAGTGGTTCCCGGGTTTTAAAATTATGAGTTTAGTGGTCCCTGTGGTCCAAAAGTTTGGTGACCCCTGGACTATAGATCCTAATAAAACTATTTTTTTAACTGAAAGTTGCATATATCAGGCACAAAATTAGATCTCCATTTTATCTTCACTTCTGCTACTTGGGTGAAAACCAGCAACCAGTCTCAACAACAACTAAAAATAATTTCTGAAGTTCTGACAACAGCCCACTCCACTGAATTTCTTCTGGAGAACCAATTGCCTCCTCTGAATGTCTGAATACATTTGAAGGGCTCTCTTTAGAAAGTTCAAAATATTCACAATTTGAGTTGTATAGCTGTCATTTACATTTTAATGCAATATTTCAAAGATAATTCTTCATGCTGTTAGAATGAAACTGAGGATTTCTATTCTTCCAGCCTTATAAAATGGATGGGCAAACAATGAAAGTTCCAGAACAGTAGCTAGCACACAACATTTCTCAATACCTGGACTGGTTCTGCCAGTTTTCTTCATATATTTCTCTCTTTAATGAAACCAATTTATATTTAGGTTTGGGTTTTTTTCTTAGGATAGTCCATATTGGGTCACAAAATGACTGTGAATGAAGCATGAAGTAGATAATTCCAGAGACAAAAATAAGGAGGGACATCCATTCCCTGTCTGGTACTCCATTTTCCCTACTTTTTTGTTTCTGTAGAAAAAAATACTGTCAGAGAGGGACAGATGGCTTTTAATAGAGTCTCAACTTATCTCTTACAAATGAGTTAGAATACAGAACAACAATTTAGATTACGTGGAATTAACTCTAGAGAACCAAGATATATACTCCTGAGTTATTAAACCTTGACACTTTTCGTGTCAATTCCATCTCAGAATTGTTTTACTTCATTCCCCAATGCCATTGGACATATCATGGCTCACCAAATGTAAAGAAAATTATAATTATAATAATAACTTAGAAAATAGGCACACTGCCAAAAGTTTCCCTCTGCCAAGTATAAAAAGTCATGCTAGTTGGATCTGCACTATACTTTACAACTTCCTAAGATCCTAGGAAGAACTGAATGTGTATGAAGGCCATCATGAACTAAAGAACCGGTAGCTGTAATTTCACATTTTGTATATTTAATAATATTAATAATCTGAAGCTGCATGAAAAACACTGTGTGAAATAAAATCAAATACTCAACACTGTCCAAACATATAGCCAAGATATCGCAATGGAGTTTAGCAATGGAGTTTAGAGTGGATAAATGCCCACTCCTACCATCAATAGTGAAAAGTGAAGAAAATGCACTTAAAATGCACTATGAAGGCTTACTGAATATCAGAAAGAATAAAATAGCTCATAAGAAAGACCAAATGGAGAACAGAAAAGAGATATAGCAAAGCAAAATACTGCATGGCCAGCATATATATATATGCTGATATATCATATATATCATCAGGCTTCTGTATTGTGTCATAGGTCACCCGGAAATCAATACAGAAGCCTGATGATGGCAGATGAGATTCTGCCGAAACGTTGCTACAACTTTAAAAGCACAACTACAATGACGTGGGAAAATACTCGAACAAAGCTGAATGCCATACATGTAAGTACCCGCAAAAACTTAAGAAAACATATATATATATAAGGCTGAGAGTAGAAAAGTTGAAGAAAGAGACAAAGGGGCTAACTCTAGTTGTATAAACCAAGGGTCGTAGTGAAACCACGTCAAAACTGTGGAGCAAGAAGATCTGCTTGTAAGTTTTGACGTGGTTTCACTATTCACTCAAGTCCCGATAAAAGAAACTTTTGAAATAATCAAAAATAAATACCAACCAGCTAAACACCTCATGGAACTAACAGAACACTGCTTAACCAACACATATTTCATATACAAAGGACAAAGATACAAACAAATTGAAGGAGCCCCTATGGGATCACCACTGTCACCCGTCATTGCAAACCTGTTCATGGAAGAATTCGAATCCAGAGCCCTGGCCAATGCCATCCACAAACCCAAACTATGGTTAAGATACATCGATGACACATTTGTGATTTGGCCCCATGGAAAAGAAAACCTAAACAATTTCCTAACACACCTAAACAGCACACCAAGTTCACCATGGAAATGGAAACAAACAAACAACTACCATTCCTAGATGTACTAATCTACAAAAAAACAATTGGCACACTAGGACACACCGTATACCAGAAGAAAACACACACTAACCGCTACCTCAACGCCCAATCCCACCACCACCCAGCACAGATAAACTCCATGGCCAAGACACTAATCACCAGAACCAAACTCCTGACAGACAAGACACATATAAAGACTGAACTATGCACCCTGACTAAAGTACTGACAGCCAACGGCTTCCACAAAAGCAAAATCACCGGCTTGATCCACAAAAACACACCAAGACATAATAGAGACCTAGAAGATGAACAGACCTATGGAACAGCTGTCCTGCCCTACATAAGAGATACTACAGACAAAATTAGTAAGATACTGCACAGACATCACATCAAGACTGCCTTCAAAACAGACAGAAAAATAGCAGCCATCCTTAGAAACCCCAAAGATAAAATTGACCTGGAAAACCAAGGCATATACGAAGTCCCCTGTGCATCATGCCCGGCCACATACATTGGACAGACCAATAGAAGAATAAGTAACCCGCCTGGATGAATACAAAAATGCAGTCAAAAAGCTGGAACACACTTCCTCACTAGTCCAACACATGGAAGCCACAGGTCATAGCATCAACTTCAATGGTACCAAAACCCTAGCCACTATAGAAAACCCCAGCCACAGAATCATCAGAGAAGCCATAGAGATTGAAAAAAGACCAGAAAGCATGAATAGAAGAGATGATTCCACCAGACTGTCAATCATTTGGAAGCCTGCACTCACAAACAAAAAAATCTCCACACCACTAGCCAGACAAGCACCTGGGCACAAACAGATCCCCCCTGATACCTCCAGCTCAAACACACCCCAACCAGGCACCCAGATGAAACCTAGCTTCCTAACTAATGATAGCCGTCCATTTACCCAGAGCCAAGCTGCACTAAAGGCCTCCAATAAAGTAACACAATGTTGCCAGCCAATCAAGATACAAAAAGAGCCAAAAAACATACAGAAGATATTAGAAACACCAATCAAGCAGAACACAGCAAACTCCGAGACCAATAAACACAGACCAAGACTCCCAACTAATCAGGATGAAGAAAAAACCATTCTGGCACAGCAATAGGATGCCCCAAATTTAAATCTGAAACCACTGTAAAAGTCTGACACAGATGAACACTATACAGAAGCTTGATGATGGCAGATGAGATTCTGCCGAAACGTTGCTACAACTTTAAAAGCACAACTACAATGACGTGGGAAAATACCCGAACAAAGCTGAATGCCATACATGTAAGTACCCGCAAAAACTTAAGAAAACATATATATATATATAAGGCTGAGAGTAGAAAAGTTGAAGAAAGAGACAAAGGGACTAACTCTAGTTGTATAAACCATGCTTTAAAAACAAATGCTTACAAAGGCAGAATTGAGAAGATAGCAACAGACATAAATACTGTCTTTGCAAAGAAGTACAGACTGATGACAAACAATGGCATAACAAAACAGCAACAATAGAGCATTGGAAGATCTGCAAGAACTACCATTTGCCTGCAAGCAAGAACTGATGGGACCACAATATAAACAAAGTAATAGAAAACAAAGAAGCTAAAATAGTCAAGGACTTTAGAATTCAAACAGAGAAGCATCTGTTGCACAACGCTGTTGATGTCACATTACTGTTGATAAGAAAGATAAAAAGTCTGGATTGTGGACATTGCAACATCTGGAAAGAAGCAGAAGGGAAGAGAAAGATCTGTACAAAGTCACACATATGAAGATTTGCAAATAGAAGTAGATTGATTGTGGTAAAAAAAGCAAATATAGTACTTGTAGTAATAAGCAACCTAGGTGCAATCCAAAAGTTAGTGGAGTACCACTTGAACAAAATCACAGACTGTCAATTGGAAAAGGCAGCTTTATTTGAAACAACTTACATCCTGTGACAATTTTTTTTAAATTCCTCTTAATGTTTCATTTTTTTAAACAAGAACATTTGCCTATCCAGATCCTCAAAAGGACTCCAGAGATGGACAAAAATGTCAAATCCATTTTAAACATCTGGCTGACTATATGACCAACTATAGTATATTTTTCCTTGACTGCACAATAAAATTAAGAAGGAAAAACTTATTTTGTTGTATTAAAACATTAATATCCTGCTACTTCTGCATCAGTAAGTATACTCATTAGTTTTAATTTGTAGTGCTCTTGCATAGATACCAAGTCAGCACTATCTACATAGTTTTTTTAAATCTTTTTTTAAAGAAGGAAAAATTACATCTTTTTTCTATTTTATTTATAACTGACTGCATTTCCTTCTTTGTTACTTTTATGGATGCACATATGGATCACAGTAAGGCTATTTCTTGCAGATATTAAATATCTGAAAACTGGATGGCTGACCTATGGGAAGCAAGTTTATAATATATGACTGATACAAATCTATCAGTCAACAGATTGATGCCACCATGGATCACACACTTCCTCCTTACTTACTTACTGTAATCTGCAACTCTTACACTGCAAAAACATATGGACTACACAACTCGATCAGGGCAAAACAATAGATGCAATTTACATAGACTTCTGTAAAGCCTTTGATTCAGTGATACATAACAAACTATTCCTAAAGCTAAAATCTTATGGTATCTCTGGACAACTGTATAATTGGATAGAAGCATTCTTGTCAAACAGACAACAAATGGTCACAATTGGGAGCGTCCTATCAAATTCTGTACCTGTCAACAGTGGTATCCCCAAGGCAGTGTTCTAGGACCAATTCTCTTCATATTCTACTTGGAAAAGGGAATCTCCCCAATACCTGGAATAGGAGCCTATGCTGAATTTGGGGGCGATAAGTGGAAGCTCATGGTTTTCCCTCTGATCACAAAAAAAAATACAATAAAAAAATAAATGTGTGCAATATACTGTACCACTATGCCAAATCTTTTTTGGTATCCAGAACCTGTTATATGGTATACTCATAATTTCATTGACAAAAACTTCAATGTCTAAAACATAATCCGGTTTGCTACTTCAGGATCTTTTTCTACACAAAGGATAAACTATTCAAATGAGATAAAAAGTAATTACTATTTTCATAAAATGTGTACTATGCATCTGTTTACGTGTGTAATATATAGGCATTATGCATCCAGTAATTGCCTCTCTGCAATATCTCCTACGAGAAATAATTAAAATATATGAGGTTGGTGAAAAGTTCACAAACATATAAGATAGCTGTATGAAATGTGCACAAAGTCAGTGAATTTCAGACATCTCAAAAGTATATGAAAATCTAGTTATTTAAATATGTTGTTTCATAAATTCTTGTACTTACAACTTTTATGACTCTGTATGAGGATGTTTTGAAGAGGGAGGCTCAGCACAATTGGCTCTCTAGTCTTACAAATGCTTTACATGGTATAGTTGCAGTATTAGCTAATCCACTGTGTGCACTCCATGTTGCATGAATGCATACTATGATAAAACATTGGATTGTAACAAGAAAAACATTGTATGCCTCTATGCAGTCTCGCAACATCCTTCAACCTTAACTTCATGGCTTGAAGGTTAATCTCTAGATTAGAGACCCTGGTTTGTATAGGGTAGAAAGTATGCTGGGGTTAAAACTGGGTTTGGGGTAAAAGGTGCTCAAATTGACCGGTATTGTGCTTATGGCAGCTCTGAATGCTACATCTGGCACAGGTCTGATTAATGTTAATAAAACCTTATAAAACTCCAAGTCTTGATTTCTTTGCTTGCTTAGGCTGTTTGGAGTTCTGGACTTTTCTGAGTCTGCTGCTTTCTTTTTCTATAGTAAGCCATTTAGCAATCTGTGTGAGTCACTGCTTGAGTCTTCATCTTGTCCCCACCTCTGCATTATCAAATGGTGTAGTGCCCTGTAATATAGATCACATCCTTTTGAAATTTCCAGACTCTTTGGTAAATAGTGTACTTGTTTCCCTTCTTTAGTATGTAATCATGGTGCCTGGATTCAGAATTAAAAGGTTCTTTGTGTATTTTGAAAAGAAACACGAGAGTAGACTATTCAGTCTTATTTGATTACAGTTGCTACAAACTGCTGGCAAATATGTAATTAAACCTATTTACATTAAATGATACAGCTTAGTATTAGGAATAGTCAAGCAGATGGCAAATCTCTTAACTCTTAAATCAATTTAGCAAGGATTAGACCCCCACCCAAGGGGGAAAATCTTCTTAAACTAAACTTTCTCTTACCATATTATCAAGGAAATATAAGGGAGTTTTTAAAAAAGTCCCCTGCATTTTATCAAGATTTCTGCAAACATGAAACCCTATCTTTTTTTTTCTCCCATTGCCAGACTGTATATCTTGACAAAGCAGATTTTACAGCTCACTATTGAAATTCAGGTGCAAGTAGAAGATAAGGAGCTACTGACTACTGAATTTCCAACAGTTTATAACTTTATAAATAAAGTTATTTATTTATAAAATAAATACATTAGGCTCTAGCCCAGCAGCAGTACAGGAACTCAATAAACATGTAGCCTTCAGATAGACAGAGGATGATTTTTATATTGCAAGTCATTCAGAATTCATTTTTTCCCTTTATCCAATCATATGTCTGTTCAAAAAGAGCTTTCCCCCTTCTTCACTTAAATTATCCACCTGGCTTGAGGCCTGGCTATAGCCCAGGTGGAGCCTTTTTTCCCCTTCTTTGATGAATATCATTGAGAAAATTATATGGGGAATGTTATTGTATTGATTTTTCTAGACTTCTCAAACACCTTGGCAATAGTGAACAAAGAGATATTGTTGGAGTGGCTTAATAAGTTGAGAACCAATTCCATTCCAGTCTGTAGGACCACCATCAGAGAACAGCAGAGGGAGATTTGAGTTGTGTATTTGAGTTTGTGAAATCGTACACTTTATTTTGTCACTGATATCTGGCATTTACCACAAGGCAATGGTAATTCTAATGACTGGAAGTTTGACATTATCAGCATACAGATGATGTTCAATTTTATCTTTCCTTTCCATCTGAATCAGGATAAGCTAAGCAAGAATTTAACAATTGTCTGGAGGCAGTGATGGGTCTCAGTCTTGAGAATTAGGAAAGCTGGCTGAGGAAGTAGTCCATAATATGTGCATTTTTTCTTGTTTCCAATAATTAAAACAATAAATAGCCTCTGTGACAAAATAGCTTAAATCTTAAGTATGGTATCTATAGTCTACCTATTCCAGGATAGGCTAGTCTTAATAATCCAGGATCAAATAACCACTCAATTGGATTAGTTCAATTCTCTTTAGTGCTGAAGATGACCTGGAAGTTGCCACAGATGTAGAAGGTAGTTCTTAACTATCACTGGATATGGTGAAGTGAATGATGACCACATATTTTGGTTTATTGATTTATTTATATATCATAATGGTGGTCTTAATAATGCTGCATTTATTGCCTATATCATACTTTGTTCAGCTTTAAATGACTTAGGATTTAGATGTGATGGAATATGCACCTGGAGAAGCAGTGTGTGTGTGTGTGCGCGCACATATAGTTTTGGCAACACAGAACTTCTCAGAAAGAGGGACAGTCTAATAGATTGTGCAGTCTTGAGATGAAGGGAGAAAGAGGGAATGAGGTTCAGGAAAATACACCCTAGACAAGGCCTGTCAAACTGATGGCCCATGGACCAGATGCATCATGTACAGGCCACACCCACCCTGGCTCCACAAAGGCAAAAATGTTGCGATATGTCACGAGACATCATGATACATCACATGACACTATTGAGTTTGACACCCTTGCCCTAGACTCTTTGACCTACTATATCTAATAAATTAGAAGGATATAGCTTTTATATGGAAAGATTCTGTCCATTAAGTGTAAGCAAAAATTTTAGACTTGATTGGATGGCATTGTGTCATCTTTGAACTAGGGAGTGGCAACATGTTTCTCAAGGTCATAGAGAAAATTTAGTTCACAATTTAGAAATCTTGAAAATGGACTTCTGAGTAAGACTTAGTGAGAATATTCACATGATAAGCATTCTTACTTTTTGAACTTCTAAATAGGGCTACTTACTCATTAAGTGATATTGACCTAATTCGGTTCAGATAGATTCAAGTTTCCATTTGTTTTTATTTGAGAAAGACAAATTATGTAACTTTATCTGCCTTACTGAGCTATATGTATTTTAAAACTGATATAAAAAGATAATAGAATTTGTGAGTTCCTTCCAGTTGTATACAAAATGTATTATTCAGATGGCAAAAGTAGGATCTGCACATTTGTCTTCACTATTGCACTGAAGGTTACTGTGATGACCCATAGTCTCTCAAAATAACCCGAAACCCAAAACATACATTAAAGTCTGGTAAGGCCTTCAACTTAACTTCACTGTTTTATGAGGCACAGTTTAAAGTCACAAAAGTAAATAATGAGGCAAACAGAAAACCAAAACAAACCGCATTGATGAGAGTTCCGAAGCAAGCCAAGATAACTAATCATATATTCCAGGAAAATAACCGAGGAGAGTCCATGGGAAGAATGCCAGCAAAGATAAACCTCTTTCAAAGTAAACACTAAACTTTGACTCCAGCAATTCTGACTACGCAGTTACAAACTTATATACATGGCTCCCAGCTGCAAGCCATGAGAAGGATCATGGTAATCTCCTCCTGAGTAGACCTCACTTTTCCCTGATCCTCTCCTCCCTGCATGACATAGGATGGATAGGGGATGGGCCTGGATCCTCCTCTGATTGTTCAGCCAGCCGCTGCCCTTCCCCAGCCTCCTCCACCACCTCTTGAGTCACACTCCCACTCCCTGTTGGCTGTTCCTCCTCTTCCTCAGAGTCAGTCTCAACCAGGGACATGACACTATCCCCCCTGCATGGCCCCCTCCCCCAGGACCAGATGGATGAGGATGTTGAGGAAACCGAGCGTGAAAGTCCTGGACCAAATGAGGAGCATGAACATCAGTGGTATTGACCCAGATGAAGTCCTCTGGTCCATAACCTTTCCATGCCACCAAATACTGAAATCGGCCTTGCAACTGGCGTGAATCTTGGATGCTATCCACTTCATACTCCTCCTCTTCTAGAGGGGCTACTGGGACTGGCTGTGATGGAGCTGGTCTATGCAGACTGTTGGCCAAGGTAGGGACTAACAGGGAACGATGAAAAACAGGATGGATATGCATGGTCCGTGGCAGGGAGAGATGATAAGCCACAGGATTGATCATTGCCTTGACCAGAAAAGGTCCCAAGTAATGGTGATCGAGCTTTTTTGATGGTCGTGTCGTTGGTAAGTATCAAGTAGAGAGCCAAACCCAATTGCCTACCGCTAAAGGTGGAACATTGTGACAATGTCGGTCTGCAAACCGTTTATAGTCCTCCTTGGCTCTCTCTAGTTGATCGCGAAGCATGTGGTACATGGCTTTTAACTCCTGCAAGAACGTATCCACTGCCATAACTAGGGAATCAGACTGGGCTAAAGGAAAAAGTCATGGATGAAACTTATAGTTAGCAAAGAAAGGGGGCACACGGGTGGATGCATGTTGAGCATTGTTATAAGCGAATTCTGCCACTGACAGCAGTTCCACCCAATTGTCTTGTTGAGTATTGCTGAAACAGCAGAGGTACTGCTCCAAAATGGCATTCACTCTTTCTGTTCCCCCATCAGTTTCAGGGTGATGAGCAGACGACAGACACGTCTGAACCTGCAGTTTCGCGAGTAGGGTCTGCCAGAAGCGTGCCATAATTTGTACCCCCCGATCTGATACCATGTGGTCTGGTAACCCGTGCAACCAGAAAATGGGGGGTTAAACAATTGAGCCATTACCTTGCCCAATGGAAGACATGCCCACGGAATAAAGTGGGCCATTTTAGTCAACATAGCCACCACTACCAAAATGGTTGTGGTACCATTCGATGGTGGTAACTCAATGATGAAATCCAATGAAACTGCCCCCCATGGTTGTTCTGGTGTGGGCAAGGGCTGCAAGAGACCGGGGGGTTCACCAGGAGCATACTTGGCTTGGTGACAGATCGCACAGGATGCCACATATCCCAATACATCATGTTTAAGTCTCGGCCACCAAAATGTCCTAGAGATGAGGTGCAGTGTTTTGAATACCCCAAAGTGTCCTACCGCTGGACTATCATGACATTGACATGGGATAAGGCCACAAAGAGGACCTCCTGGCACGTAAATGCGATCACGGAACCACAACAGGCCCCCAATATACACCCAATGAGTCTCTTGTCTCCCATTCTCATTCAATTCTCGATGTCGAGCTGCCACAAATGGGTCTTGCTGCTGCGCCTCCTGAATCCTCGCTTGGAGATCTACAGGTTCCTCAGTGGCCGCAAACCACTCCAATGGAATCACCATCTGGGGCAAGATTTTATCCTCCCTTCAGGTATACTCAGGCTTCTGAGATAGGGTGTCGGCACATTGATTCGCCCCACTCGGAACATAGGTCACCCAGAAATCAAATCGAGCAAAGTATAAGGACCATCTCACCTGACACTGGTTCAATGTCCGAGCGGTACGTAGGTGTTCCAAATTGCGATGATCCATCCGAACCTCGATTTGGTGATGAACCCCCTCCAGGTAGTGCTGCCATGTCTCAAAAGTGACCTTAACTGGCAATAGCTCCTTGTCCCAAATCATATCGTTGTGCTCTGGAGCCGACAACTTCCAGGAATAATAAGCACACGGGAACAAGGTGCCTGTGGGAGCATAGGCCTGGAGGAGCACCGCACCAACAGCCACATCAGAATCATCTGTTTTCAACCACAAATGGCTGGCCTGGATCAGGGTGTTTGAGGATAGGCTCGGAAGCAAAGGTGACTTTCAATGCCTCAAAAGCTGCCTGCTCCTCAGCACCCCAATGCAACTTCTCCCCCTTCTTGAGGAGATTAGAAAGGGGAGCAGTCAAGGCAGCAAAGCGGGGAATAAATGTGTGGTAGTAGTTCGCAATCCCCAACAGACGTTGCACAACCTTAACCCGCTGTGGAAATTCCCATGCCTGCAATGATTGTATCTTTTCCAGGTCCATTTCCACCCTGGCAGATGAAATATGATGTCCCAAGAAGTCAAGCGTGTTTTGTGCAAACTGACACTTCTCACGTTTAGCAAACAGGTGGCTATCACACAAATGTTGCAACACCAGCTGCACATGTTGCCAGTGTTCCTGCAGGGAGTCTGAGTAAATTAAAATGTCATCTAAATAAATGATCATGAATTGATCCAACAAATCATGGAAAACATTGTGCATGAAATGCATGAACACAGCTGGGGCATTGGTTAATCCAAAAGGCATCATGGTATACTCAAAATGCCCATACCTCATTCAGAAAGCTGTTTTCCACTCGTCCCCTGCACGAATGCGAACCAGATTGTAGGCTTCACGCAAGTCCAACTTCATAAAGATCTTAGCTTGTCAAGGCCGCTCAATCAGTTCAGGGATGAGGGGAAGCAGGTACTGATTCCTCACTGTGATTGCATTCAACTTGCGTTAATCACAAAACAAGCGTAGCTCCCCCGATTTCTTTTTTACAAAAAGCACCAGTGCAGACAATGGGGAGGTAGAAGGCCGGATTCACACTTTCCGGAGGTTCTTGTCAATAAAATCCCACAAAGTGGCCAACTCCGGTTCCAAAAGGGAATATATCTGACCCACCAGCAATTTTGCATCGAACAACAAGTCGATTGGACAGTCATATGCCCAATGTGGAGGCAACTGATCCACCTCCTTCTCCACAAACACATCAGCAAAGTCCACCAACTCCACAGGTAGATCCAGGTTCATGGGCGTAGCCACACTCCCTGCACAGGAGCACAAGCAATGGTTGGCGCACTTCCTATCAAGGAACTGCACAGCTCCAGACGACCAGACAATCTGTGGATCGTAAGCCTGTAACCACTCCAAACCAAGCACCACAGGAAAATGAGGCACTGCAGTAACATAGAACACAGTTTCCTCCACATGCTGCCCAATATGCATGCAAAGGGGTTTGGTTGCAGCAACCACAGGTCCCGAACAAAGGGGCCGACCATCAATTGTCTCTACCATTACTGGTGGGGACACCTGTTGCTGAGGAATGAACCACTGCTCTACAAAATGAGCATCCATGAAATTGGCTGTGGCCCCTGAGTCGACCAAGGCTTAGATCTCCACCGTTCCCACACCAGGCATGAACATACTTGCTGTCAGCACAAGATGCTTCACCAATAACAATTGTGGTGGAGAAGTCAAAGGTGGTGAGGATGGCAAGGTTGGTGAAGATGGCAGGCCTAAGGACTTTACATCCCGACCTACAGATCCCTGTAGGCCAAGTGATGCTCGTTTCTCGCCACCGCATGCGTCCCTGCTGTGCATGTCTTAACGGGACACTTGGCCACAAAATGGCTTCGATTGCCACAATAGAAGCATAAACCATCACAACGACATCTATCCTTTTCTAATTGAGTCAGGCGAGGGCGGCCAGCCCCAACTGTATGGGTTCCTCCAAAGGCACTTCCACCAAGGGCACCATCTTGCTGGAAACAGATACAGTCTCTGTCCGTCGTTGCACCCATCGCTGCTGAAGTCTAGCATCACTATGAAGACACAGATGCATGAGCTCCTGAAGGGTGCGAGGGCATTCAGTGTGTGCCAACTCATCCAGGAGCTCCAACGACAAACCCTCCTAGAACTGGTCTAATAGTGCTGCCTCATTCCATTGTACATCCTGAGCAACCACCCAAAAACTAGCAATATAATCCATGAGTGAGCCACACCCCTGCTTCAACTCTCTCAAACACCTGTTTGCTGTTTGGCTTTGAACAGGATCCTCAAACATGGCCTGAAACTGATGGCAAAACTCAGCATAATTGTCCAACACCTGGTTGGGCTGGGTCAACAGAGGCGTCGCCCAACGTGCTGCAGAGCCTGACAACAAACTAATCAAAAACCCCACCTTATCCTGGTCAGTGGGAAAGTCCTCAGGCCGAAGGCTCATGTAAAGCTGGCACTGCCCAAAAAATTCTGGAAATTGGGCCAGCGAAGCCACTGGGCATTTTCAGCATGGCCAGGCAGCTTGCATTTGTACAAACTGTGCAGTCAAAAGAGCCACTTGCTGGCTTAACTAGGCAATCTCTGCTCTGAACTGATCGATGGTCACCCTACAAAAAGCAAAAATAAGTTGAAGGGGTGGCTGGAGTCAAAATGTGATGACCCGTAGTCTCAAAATAATCCAAAACCCAAAACATACATTAAAGTCTGGTAAGGCCTTCAACTTAACTTCACTGTTTTATTAGGCAGAGTTTAAAGTCACAAAAGTAAATAATGAGGCAAACAGAAAACCAAAACAAACCGCATTGACGAGAGTTCCGAAGCAAGACAAGATAACTAATCATATATTCCAGGAAAATAACCGAGGAGAGTCCATGGGAAGAATGCCAGCAAAGATAAACCTCTTTCAAAGTAAACAAAGTAACTGACTACGCAGTTACAAACTTATATACATAGCTCCCAGCTGCAAGCCATGAGGAGGATCATGGTAATCTCCTCCTGAGTAGACCTCGCTTTTCCCTGATCCTCTCCTCCCTGCGTGACCTAGGATGGATAGGGGATGGGCCTGGATCCTCCTCTGATTGCTCAGCCAGCCTCTGCCCTTCCCCAGCCTCCTCCACCACCTCTGGAGCCACACTCCCACTCCCTGTTGGCTGTTCCTCCTCTTCTTCAGAGTCAGTCTCCACCAGTGGCATGACAGTTACATAGGTTTCTTTTAAGCTTGTTACAAGATAGTTGGATGCAATATATTGTCAACAAAATATTTTTGTTGGCTACGTTTCTTAATCTGTAGCTTCATATTATTTTGAATCTCATATCTCGTGTTACTTCTTTTTGCGCAAATCATTTAATTCAGTCAAATTTATTTTCATTTTTTGGGAAATACACATTTATGCTAAGTTCTCTGTTGCACAACCTGCTCCACCTTGAGAACAATCTCTACCTAAGTCTTTTTGCTCTGCATCCAAATCATGTCTTGCTGTGAGGTATGTGTGTGATACTTCATTTCATCATATGAAATACCCTAATTGTCTAGTGTATGTCATTGCAGGCATGCTACCTGCCCACTAGTCACTGGAAACTGTCTACCATGGCTCTTTCATTTTGGGCTAATTAATTAATTAATTAGCACAATTGAGAAAGTCCAGAAATATTTCACAAGAAGAGTTCTCCACTCCTCTACTCGTTGTAGAATACCTTATGCCACCAGACTTGAAATTCTAGAACTAGAAAACCTTGAATTACGACGTCTTCGGTCTGACTTAAGCATGGTATATAAAATCATACATTGCAATGTCCTACCTGTCAATGAATACTTCAGCTTCAACCATAACAACACAAGAGCACACAATAGATACAAACTCAAAGTAAACCGCACCAAACTTGATTGCAGGAAATACGACTTCAGCAATAGAGTGGTCAATGTCTGGAATACTCTACCCGACTCTGTAGTTTCTTCCCCAAACCCCAAAAACTTTAACCTTAGACTGTCTACTATTGACCTCACCCCTTTCCTAAGAGGCCTGTAGGGGCGTGCATAAGCGCACCAACGTGCCTACCGTCCCTGTCCTATTGTTTCTCTTATTCTTTTATTTTTCTTATATGTACCCATTTCATGTATTCACAACTATGTATACATTTATACTTATTATCTTGTAAACAATTGGCAAATCAAATAAATAAATAAATAAATAAATAAATAATGGACTACATGCCCTCCTTTATAAGCTTCCCTGCAAACCTGAATGCATTTTGCTCTGAGAATCATATCTCAGGCTTTATATGGGCTTCTTTATAAGCTGGGGTATTTTGGAACAATGGACATAGGCTTATGTATAGATGGGGCACTGTTGCACCACTGATTAAGGATTTCAGTTGGTTTCAATGACTAATGTGGTAGCTGTTTCCACCAGCATGTCTGTCATCCTATAGAGAAATATTGTCATGAATGCAGTGGAGCAGTGCCATTTTATCTATTTTAAATGCCATTTCATTCTGGGTATTTCAGCTATGTGCTGCCATCATTTGCTTGTAACAATTACCAATTTTGAATATGTCAGAACTGGGGTGAAATTGAGAAGGGGACTCCTAGTTTACTCTTCTAGCCTAAGTGGCATAAAATGTAACATTGATGGACCTTTGTTCAAAAATAGTTAAGTTGAATTTTGTGGCTGAAAGATGGACAGAAGCTTCTCCCAATACCATTTCTCCTTTCAGAATCTCTATTTTTGGACACAAATATCAGTCTTAAAGAAAACTGATGGACTTGGATACTGGTTTACTGTTCTTATGAGCTGGGTTTCCAGAAGGCTGGTAAACTGTACTGAAAAACAAGTAATGAGACATTTCCACAATGGTGCTCTGGCAACTTGAAAAGTGGTTAAAATAACTTTAGCTCAAGTCTGCTAAGCCACATTTTAAGAAGATAGATTAGGAGTGTTTTCCCTTTGCTGAGTTTGGTGGGAGGGTGGATTTAAAGCCAAGGAATCTTGAGAAGGAAGTAGAGAAGGGATGAACAGTTCCTTTGGAGAATTACCAGCTGAGGACAAAACAATTTCTGCTGCTGGTAATTGGCACCAAAGAAGGCATTCCCAAAGGTGGTTGCGGCGGTGGTCAGAAATGGCCACCTCAAAGAAGAACTCAACTGGACAAGATTGTGCAGGAGGAAGTTTAAAGGAGAAAGTTTGACTGACCGGGTTGAATGGAGAACATCTATTTAAGGTACCTGGAACCTGAATTTTAAAGACTAATACTATTCCTAAAAGAGACCTTAATTGGCGAAAGAGAAAGGGAAAGGAAATGGAATTGGCTTTTTTTCCTCTCATATTGACAGTTTTAATTGGCTTGGAACGTTAAGAAGAAGAGATTCAAATAAGAAATGGATACTAATCCACTTTGACATTAATAGGCTATTTCTAGCTGAAAATAAAGTGTCAAAGGGATAAAGATTCTTGGATAATTTAAAAATTTTCTTAAAAAAAGAAAGAAAGCAGAGAAGGGAAAAAGGAAACAAGTGGGTAGAATCTGGAAAATGGAGGAGACCACCTGGAACTTAAAAAAAATCGATAGTAGAATTTTAACAAGGCTTGCAAAAGATATATTGTAGCTGAAACTTTGTTACAAGATAACAATGCCCCTGGAAAGAGAAAGTGAGAAAAGAAGCAAGAAACAGTTTTGGATTTTTGATGCTTCCTGGAATTTTGGATGGTGGATCCTTTAAATTTTTTTAAAATGGCATCACTCCTTGAAGAGTTAAAAAATGAGTCTTAAAAAACAAAAAGAAGAAGCACAAAAGGGAAGAGGATCTTTTGGCTTCATATTTCAATTTTTAGAAATGGAGATTTTGAACTATGAAAAACAACAAGAAACGCTGGTAGAACAAGAAGGGCGGGATAAAGAAGAAGCCATCTTTAATGACCAAGCAACTTTAAGCGGGGTAAAAAAGGGAAAGGGGGGAAAGGGAGTTAAAAACTTAAGCATTGAAGCAACAACCAAAAAAAGAGTAATTTGAAAAGCAATCATAATATCAGGAAGAAACAGAAGGGAGGATCATAGAAGGGAGAATCAGATAGAAAAGGGAATAAAAAGGGGGGGAGAAGAAGAGAGGGAAGAGGGAAAGGAAAAGAAGCTACAAAGCACAGAAACAAGATATAAAGGTACAGGAAAAGCGTACAAGAATTAAAGGTATAAACCTATTTAAAAGACACAGAGACAATGGTTAAAATTTAACTTAAGGAGAGGATTCTGCAAGGGTGCATGGGATAGCATTGTTATATTAGAAATAGAAAAGGGTTAGAAAATATGTTTAGATGATTAAAGTGATAGAAAAAATTTGTATTGATGTGCAATGGAATATTTGTAAAGAGAATAAGGCTCTCAATGGTTTAAAAAAGTTTTAAAAAACTGAAAAAAAACATGGAAGATTTTTATCAGTTGACAAAATGTATTTGAATAAGAATAATAATTTTATTGACTACTGTTAATAACTATTGTTTTGTTTTTTTATTTAAAGACAGTAATAAGTAAAATATGAAATATAAATGATTAAAGTGAAAGACAACTGATATTACAAGGTAATGTTTGTTAAAATAAATAGAAATGTAAAAGATTGTTATTAATATTAATGGCAGAGCTGTACTTGAATAGAATAATTATTCCATTTACTATTGTTATACATATATACACAGATATACATACATATATACTTTTTTCTTTTAAGAATTTAGTGTGTATTTTTAAGGGAATGTACCAAGCAGAATTCGATTGAAAATAGGTATGTGTTATAAAATAGAGGTTAAAAAATGAATGTTATAACTGTAAAGGTGTAACTTAAATTTTTAAACAAGATTTGAAAAAAGATACAAAGGTGTTACACTCCAGTCTAGTAATTACAGGGGAAAATTTGTTTTATGAGAAAAGATAATATGAAATTGTAAACAGGACAGATGAAAGTATAAAAACATTGATTAGAAAGATTTTAAAAATTAGAAAAGGATATGTAATTGAATTAAGAAAGGAATGAGATAATTTAGAATAAGGCTATAGGAAGTAAAGAAAGGGAAAAGCTATTGAAAAAATTGTGAAAATATTTATAAGATATGGATTAGAATATATAAGATAAATATGTATTGAGTTTATGTCTGTATGGAGAAGTGATAACCCGGGGTCACACTGTTCTCAAAAAAAGATATTTTATTTGTATTTATATGTTTTGTGAAAACTTAAATAAAACTTTTATAAAAAAAAAGAAGAAGAAGGCATTCCCTATCCTTCTTCTCAACTTTTCCATAGTTCTTATGAGGATATAACCACTTTTTACCTTGTGGCTAAAATAGCATAGAGGGATTGGCATATATTTAAGCTGGCTTCTACTCTGTTGTGGCCCACCACCAGCTGGCAGAAATGGCAGCAGAGTCAGACAGTAGTGAGGAGGTTGGGGTTAGGAACCCAGGCCAGTCCTGGAGGCTGAGAAAGGCTCAGATGAGGGCTCTGCATCAGAGGCAGAAATGGGGCCAGTGCAGGCTGGCAGTCATCAGCTGCCTTAAGGCTCGGAGAGCAGTGAGGCGGGGGAGCTTCTGGAACTGGTTCCCAGCCTGCGCATGCGTAGAGCTTCCAAAAAGAAGACACAATTAAGAACTCAGGGTTGATGTGGGAGTAAGGCCACAGGTGGACAATGAATGCCCCCTCCCATCAGGATTAAAAGAGAAGCAAAAGGGGAGGGGACTTTTGCAGGAAACAACTCGCTCATTCATTGATCTGTTCATTCCAGCCTTGTGAAGCTTGGTCTGTATAACCCAGTTCTTCCCTGTCAGCACTGAGTGTGGAATTTTACCGGGCAGCATTCTAAGATTGATAAAGGTCTGAGCTAATTAGTATATCTTCGCAAGACTGTTTGCCAAGCCACTGGCTGACTGTGAATGAAATAATTCACATTAATGTAATAAAATAGGTTTTTGCCGGGACTCAGAATTGACTTAGTGCTTTTTGGGGAGGCCTAGGACAGAACACACTCTGGATATTAGCATTTTAATGCTGTTGTAATGAAGAGCTCTAATTGGTTCAGAATCCTTCATTTTGAAGCTATAGAGTTTCCCTCTTCTTACTAGGTACCTGCCTAGGTAACTTGCATATCTCTATCAAGGCAGATGGTGTGACTGGGACTGTTTTTGGATAGTAATAACTTTGGAGTTCATTTATTCTTTTTTTTCACTTTTGATTCCTCCTATTGACCCAGTTATGGAGAGAAAACTATCAAGATATAATCTATTAGATTGAATAAATTAAAGGCTTTGTCATCTGACTCACAATTTCTTCTCTCTCATATTACATACAACAGAGTAGCATGGAATATGGCATCTATGGGAAAAATGGCTTTCATTTACTTTATCTTTTTCAGAGTATGTCCTGGTCCTTTGGGAGATATGAATGAACAGAACATAATTTTATTTGAACTGGACATAAAATGCATCTGACTGAATACATTTAATGTGATCCCAAAATCTTGAAATCACAAAAGTAAATTGTTTATTATAAAAAAGAAATCTGTAAGCAGGTGACTGTCTTTCTTGAGAGGCAAGAGTTGTGATATAAAGCAAGAAAAATATATGCACATATATTCTTCAAAATTGTACAGCAATTTTGAATCCTAACTCTTATACAGTTTCACATCAGTTATTGCTTGTCTCACCACCGGGGATAAATTAATATACAAAAGCATGAGATACCTTTGTGCTTTGCAGATTATGTTAATGTTTCATAGGAAACTTTTAGTATCTTTTGAAATATCTCTAACTGCATGCCTTTCTAGTTTTTTTGAAGGACAAATGTTAATAATAATCATAAAAAGAAATCTCACTCCAAATGAAGACGTTGAACTAACTGGGAGTTAAAGTTGGACCAAGAAGTATTGGGGATACTCTAGAATCTTCCCAACAAATGTGTAAGTTATTGTTAGAGTTCAGCTGTTTTAATACAATGTGAGAATAGTTGAGAAATATTTTTTTTCCTGTCTGATTTTTAGCATGGATTTCAGGGCTCTGAACTTTTGTAGCAATGTTGAAACAGAACTATATAGTTTTTTAATCTTAAATTCTGAAAAGACAAAATGATAAGCAATCTAAATATTAAAGGGAAGTTGAGGACTATAAAATAGGGAGCACTATTTAAATGTGATGGCTTCTTTTAAGATTTATTCTAGAGAGTTCATTGTTTCTCCCCTATCAAATGGTAAACCACTATTGTTGATTTTCAGAATCCCCAAGGGAGGTAGAAGAGAAAAAGAGAGAATGAAAGTGGGGAGGGGTTTGCTTAGATTTCAAGATTGTTGTTACTGTTTTTTGTTTCCCTTGCCTTGTTTGATGTCAGAAAAGACAGACCCCTTTGAATGAAAAATGAAATATGACACATTAGTGGGCTTTTGAATATTACAGCCATCAACATTTGGATAATTTTTCTGGGTAGGTAACAAGTGACTTGGCAGCATTGAAGCACAAAAATGTTTTGCTTTAGGCTATATCTGTTCTTGCTGTTTGTGTTTACCTTTTTCATTCATTTGTGCCTTATCCAAAGCCGCATTTTTAATATAAACTTGTCTGTAACCATATCTGCACTTCTTTTATAGTGGTTAAGCATGTGTGATTTTAACTACTAAGTGAATTTAAGGAAGCAGTAGTAAATCTCTCCCCTTTACAATATGGGGAAAACAACAACTTATGATATAGGGTGTAGGCATTACTGAGAACTTCCAGATCACTATGAACATTTGAGATATACATTCCAAGTTATTGTAGATTAATATCACTCTACATATATGCTATTATTCCAACTGTAAAGGTAAATTTGCTCATACATTACCATAACAATACACCAGGATCATTTGATGTGTACATGAACAATGTGGGAACTGTCCAGGACTCAGATAAGAAGGAAGCTCTACTAGCAGCATGATTTAATATTTGAAATGATCAGTTAGCTTTGCTAATTTTCATTCAAGAAACTTAAATCCATGTATTATTTCCTCCATACATTCCTTTTTACATTACATTTAATGTAATGAGTCATTACATTTTGTTAAGCCTGGATTCCCCAACGGGTGTTAAGGAAAACAAACTAAACAGAATATACAGCGAAGTCAGATAGGAAGACAGGTAAATGTGTGAGATAAGGTTTCTAGTTAACACGCAGTAAAAATACAGATACGCTTGTGCTATCAAAAATATAGTTTATTCCATTTAAGAATTATAGCATAGTCAAATTAACGGTCCATTAGTCATATATCAATTTCAGTCAAGTCTTGTCGGGGATACTCTATTTGCAAAGTCCGTGTTGAATATCCAATGTCAGTTCACTTACAATAAATCAGTCCAATCTTTATTTTCTCTCCGTTGAGAAAAATCAACACTCCTTCTTCTCTCCCCTTTCCAGCAAGAACGCAGTCATCAATCCATCAAGTAATTAGGGATCACTAAGCCAGAGAGAGCGAGCTGGAATTGCCTCGCTTCTTATATAGTGCTTTTACAACCACACCCTTAATTACATTCTTGCAGTTAAAGTTACACACACTTTAACTAACAAACCATGATACCTTATTTATTATTTTTTTAACCAAACAGTTAGGGTAAACAATGTTATCCCTAACACATTTAATTTAAAAAGTTGAGAAAATAATTGACATATGGTACAGTTAGAAAAAAGTGAGAGTAGATCTAATGAACAGATTATTATATACACACTTGCCCCTGTATGTGCAAGGCAACTTTTTTCTATTTGGCCTTGAATAGAGGTTTCTGTGAACATACTTGTAAGGAAACCTTCTGGGCAATATTTTTGCCATGCATGTGGATATTAAGGGCACATCTGGGATACATTATGTCATGAAAAAAACTAGTCCCTGCACATGAATTTGGTTATGCTCATATCAGAAGCTCCTTCCAGCTGTTTTATATGTCAGCTGAAGTAGCTAGACCTAAGCAGCCTTTGCTATTGCAAGTACCGTATATGCCGGCGTATAAGGCGACCCGGCGTATAAGACGACCCCCCAACATTTCCACTCAAAATATAGTTTGTTATATACTCGCCCCCTCTTCCGCACGCCTTCCACTTTTGCACTTTTTTTTTTTGAGGCACTTTTGTGCACCGTGGAAACGAATCCCATGAAGCCGAAAGGAGCAGCCAGCCTTCTCCCAGCTCCCAAGGAAACGAGGCTCGCACCGCCCGAGCTCCGCTGAGGTATCCGGCTGGGGCTGTCAGGAGTTGTTACCGCTGGCGCAGCTCCGCGCGGCTCCAGTCCCGCTTTGCCTCGGGAAGGGAAAGGCAAAAAGGAAGAGCCGCGGCGGCGCTTTGCAATGGCAGCAGCGGCTCCTGGTTTTGCCTTTCCCTTCCCGAGGCAATGCGGGACTGGAGCCGCGCGGAGCCGCGCCAGCGGTAACAACTCCTGACAGCCCCAGCTGGATACCTCAGCGGAGCTCGGGCGGTGCGAGCCTCGTTTCCTTGGGAGCTGGGAGAAGGCTGGCTGCTCCTTTCGGCTTCACGGGATTCGTTTCCACGGTGCACAAAAGTGCCTCAGCCGCGGGCAGCTGCAGTGCTTCCCAATTACTATTTGCCGGCGTATAAGATGACCCGGCGTATAAGACGACCCCCCCAATTGGAGGCATGTTTTTCAGGGCAAAAAAGTCATCTTATACGCCGGCAAATACAGTAACAGGGAGGTATTTCACAATGCAATTTCCAGCAAGGGCTTTACTTAATTTTTGTCAAAGCCAAAGAACAGCTTGAAGTTCTTTTTTTTTTTTTTTGTAAATTTTATTTGAGTTTTCACAAAGAGAACAAAAATACAAATAAAACATCTTTTTTGAAAGTAGCGTAATCCCAGGTTACATTTCTTCGTACAGACACAAATTCAAGTTCATGCTCATTTTTATATTCTATTCCATATCTTATTACTATTTTACATTTTCTGCATAGCATCTGCCCTCTTTTAATTTTCTCAATTTTATTTTAATTATCTCATCTCAATTCAAATCATTGTATTTATATTTTTTTGTCTGTCCTGTTTCAATTATCTATTATCTTTTCTCATTAAACAAAATTTCTCCTATAGTTACTGATTGGAGTATGACGCCTTTATATCTTCTAAGTGTATCCATTTAACTCTTATTTAGGCTTCAATATATACCTAAAGTTATAACATTCAATATAATAGATAACTTCCATTCGGATTCTGCTTGGTACATTCTTAAAATACACACTATATTCTTAAAAAAAGAAAAAATTATAAATGTATGTTATTAAAACAACACATTCCATTCCAATTCAATTCTATCATTAATATTAATATTCATTAAAGTCTTAACTTCTTTAACATTACTTTTCAATTAAATATCATACTTCTATGGGAACAATTATAAGCTTTCCATAATTAATTCCCCCCCCCCTCACTTATATTTTATAAAACATTAACTAATTAAAATGTTCCCGTTCCTTCCTAATTCAATTTTCTCATTTATTTTATTTCACTTATTTTATTAACAAACATTTCACTAAATAACACTAACTATTTTATCCCTCATTTTAATCATACATTGTTTCCAATTTTCTAAAGTTATTTCTATTACTAATGTAACAATACAATCTTATGTACCTTTACAGAATCCCTTTTTCAGTTAGATTTTCACCCATTATCTCTAAATAGGTCCTGTTTCTCTATATCTTGCTATGGTCCTTTGTAACTTCTTTTCCTTTCCTTCTTCCCTCTCTTCTTCTCTCTCTCCCCCTTTTTACCCTCTTGTCTCTCTACCTCTATTTCTCTCTTCTGTATTCCCCTTTTCTGTTGCTTTCCAGTAGTATACTTATTTTTTGAATTATTTTTCTTTTCTTTGGTTGTTTTTTTAAGTCTTAAATTCTCCATTCTCTTTCCCCCCTTTCCTTTTTCTTCCCCACATAAAATTACTTGTTCATTAAAGATGGCTTCTTTGTCCCAGGCTTCTTGTTTTGCAGACGTTTTTTGTTGTTTCTCATAGTTCCAAATCTCCGTTTCTAAGAATTGAAAAACGAAGCCAAAAGAACCCTTCCCTTCTTGTGCATCTTCTTTGTACTTTTTAAGTTCCATTTTCAATTCATCCAGAAGTGGTGCTATTGTATAAATTTTTAAACAACCACCCGATTAATTTTAGTCATTCAAATGTAATAACCAAGAATCCAAAGATCACCAAATAATCCAAATACACGCAAGCTGTTTCTTTTTGCTCTTTTTTTTTTCACTTTCTCTTCTTGGGGTTACTGTTTAGTTACAAAGTTTCAGTTAAAATGTATCTTTTAGAAGTCTTGTTGAAGTTTTACTGTAGATTCTTTTTAATTCCAGGCAGTCTCCTCCCTCTTCCAGATCCTGCCCTTATTCTTTTTCTCTCCCTTCCTGCTTATGAAAAAAAAAATAGTGTCCAGAAATCTTTATTATCCCTTTGGCATTTTGTTTTATTTTCAGCTTAATTGCCTATTGATGTCAAAGCGGATTTTTCCAATTTCTTATTTAAGTCTCTTAATTGTCAGTATAGGGAAGGAGAGAGAAGAAAAAACCCACAAACCTTTCCCTTTTCACTTTCCTTCGCTGCTTCCGACTCTTCTTTGGGAGCGATGTTATTTTTTTGTAAGTTTAAATTCCAGGGTACCTTAGTTGTTGCTTTTACAATTTAACCCGGTCAGCCAAAACTTTCACTTCTTATCTTCCTCCTGCACATTCTTTTTTGATCGAGTTCTTCTTTGTGGTGGCCATTTCTGACCACTGCTGCAACTGCCTTTGGGAAACAGAGTAATGGCCAGCTGAGGAGGAGAGATGCGGCTCTCCTCAACCCTGCTGGCAGTCTCCCCCCTCTTCACCACCTCTACGGGGTGGCTTAGCCCCGAAACCAGCCGGCTTGAGGCGCTCCAGCGGCAAGCCCAGACAGAAACCATGCACGATTGTGGATTTCTGTCTGTCGCCAAAGAGACTTCAAACTGGAAGCCAGAACAGCTTGAAGTTCTGAGTGGCTCTTTTTTTTTTTTTTTACAATACAATTTTATTAAACATGTTAGAGTATAAAATACAAATGAAAATGAAAATAGTGGGAAAAAAGGAAAGGGGAAAAAGGGAAAGAAAGAAGTATAGGATGAAGGGGAAAATTAGTTTTAAAAGCATTAACTTCCTACTCTTCAGGGGAGTAAAATGAATGTAATAATGTTGCAGGTTCAACTTTTTACCTTGCTTATTTAATGTATACTAGCCATTTCTATAACAAAAAAAAAACCATGTTTAATCAGAAAATCCTAGTCAAAGTTTCATTTTTTTTCTAGCTCAAGCACAAAATCCAGAAGCAGTTTCTAAATAAAAACAAAGTTAGATGTATTCTTCTCTTTGATTAACCTGTTAATATGGACATCTCTGCTATTTCCATTATTTTTTCCAACTATTCTTCCATTGTGAGAATTAAAGCATTATTTCTCCTGTCAACAGGTATAACAATAAAGTTTCAACTTTTTTCAAATTCTTTGACCATTAAATCTAAAAGAAAAGTCTCTGGTTTAATTTGTATATTCTATATTAAATCATGAATCATACTCCAATATTTCTTTGTTTTGTCCACCAAAGATGGCAGAAGTTTCCTTTCATTTGCATTTTCAACATACATTTGAAGGATTTTTATATGTCTTTGACAATTTATCAGGTGTAAATACCAATGTTACATCATCTTATTAAAAAAATGTTTTGAGTTATAGTTTAATGAAAAATTTAAGCCCTTTGTCTACATTCTGTTCCCATTGTTCAAGCATTATATTATATCCCCCCCAAAATTCTCATTGAATCATTGTTGTTTGAAAGTTCTGATGAGCTCTAACATATTGTTCTCTTTTGCTGTTTTAACTGTTAGATGTGCACATCTGTAGCATAGTTTTGAAAGTGTGAATGCAGAGCAATTTGATTTTTTGGGTTGAGTTGGAATGCAAAAATTCAAATTATTAAAATCCAGAAAGAACTAATATGGAAAAATGGTTAAAAGGCTGAATTAAAAGTTAGAAGATCTGGGATCACAGACCCAGTGAGCCATGAAGCTTAAAAGTCTTTTGTCTGTTTATCTTACTTCCCAAATTTTTGGGAGAATACAAATGGACACAATCTAAAGCTGTTTTGAGGAAAGTCAGGATGAATAAATAAGAGATAAAGAAACGTGCATGTCTTTTCTGCTCAAAAGAATTTAATTGAATCTAAGTGTAAACAGAAGCAAGTCAATCTACATTAATTGCTTATAGCAGTTAACACAAATACATGAACGTAATCCTTACAAAACTCAGTAGCGGTTTCTTTTGAGCAGATCAGTATATGATTGCTTGGTTAATTGTAGCTTAAATCTTTGGTCAAGGGACTTGGAATTACAGATTTATTTATTTGTACAAACAGAAAATGTGTAACACCTCTTCAAGTTTTCAATTTCATGAATGAAAACTTTCCAATTTCCAATTTTTAGTTTCCAATTTCATGAATGAAAAAAAATGTATAATTTCTAAACTAGCTAGTGGTAAAATCCAGTAATAAGACAGTCTTAGTAGTATTTGTTTTTTTTTAAAGTCAAGTTTTTTTACATTTTTATACATAGGTATTTTGAATACAATGTATTGTTTGGGCATACCATTTTACAAAAGAAAAAATAGTGACATATTTACTGATAGCAATAGTAATAATACAACAAAATGATTCTAACCATATTTGTAATTATATTAGCTTATTTATAATCCTATTGATTGTATTAGCATAAGTAAAGATAAAGGTTCCTCTCGCACATATGTGCTAGTTGTTTCTGATTTTAGGGGGCAGTATTCATCTCCATTATAAAGCCGAAGAGCCAGCACTGTCCAAAGATGTTTCCGTGGTCATGTGGCCAGCATGACTAAATGCCAAAGGTGCATGGAATGCTGTTACCTTCCCACCAAAGTGGTCCTTATTTTTCTATTTGCATTTTTACATGCTTTCGAACTGCTAGGTTTGCAGAAGCTGGGACAAGTAATGGGAACTCACTCCGTTATGCAGTGCTAGGGATTTGAACTGCCGAACTGCTGACCTTTCTGATCAGGGTCTTAGCCACTGAGCCACTTCGTCCATTTGTATAATAATATACTTTGTTTATAACTATAAGTATGCTAATACACTTTGTATATTAGCATACTTATAGTTATAAACAACATTCATGTTTTACTTGAACATAACAATTCTCTTTCTTCATCTAATTTCTACCTCTTATCTCTAACCATTGACAAAACCTATTCCACGTTAAGTAATACTCTGTATTTCCTTTATCTTTTATTTTCAATGTCAATCTATCCATTTCTGCACAATAGTCTTATTACTATTTGTATGTATATGTATATTACATAGTATAAAGCAGTCTTAACAACCTGCTAAGACAGTGTTTTTCAATCCTGGAAACATGAACATGTGTGGACCTCAATTCCCAGAATTCTTCAGCTAGAATGCTAGAACCATGCTTCCAACAGCATGCTGGTTGGGGAATTTTGGAAGTCGAAGTCCACCCATCTTAAAGTTACTAACTTGGAGAAACCCTGCTCTAAAAAGACAATTGACTAGTGTGTTGTTTCCACCAAATAATAAACACACACACACACACACACACACACACACACACACACACTCCATAATAGTGGTGCATTTCCATGGCTCAGCAAAATTTAATTTAAGGGAATGTTGGCATTTGTCAAAATGATAACTGAGTTTCTGTTCCCAATCCAATTGCATTTTATTCTCCGATTATGTTTTCTTATCTAAAGAAATCCAAATAACTGTTTGAGGAAGAGTGATTTAATGCAGATACATTATATATAACAAGATAAAAGTTAGATTTATCCTAACTAAATTTAACACTGTTGCTATTTCTCATGAGTGAAGAAAAAAAATGGTACTCTTTTACATCAAGTTTTTCATTATATCATTGATTTTAAAAGGTGGTAATATTTCTAACTTTCCCAGTCCTTTTGATTAAGTCTGTCCATATTACTCTAGTTTTAATTTTAATAATCCACACCAAAATGGTATAAAATCAATAGGCATTCTGTTACTTCCTGAAAGGATTCACTGTTCTTAGTAACCCACTCCATACTTTTGAATAATCTCCCCTGTTCTCTTGATATTAAACAATATGCAGAACAAGATGGATCTCCATGGGAACAGTATTTTAAAAGCATAGCAATAGTCTCCTAGGACCATCTGGATATTGCCAGTAACTGTACAGATGTCTCAAACCAAGAGAGCACTTCCTTATTAAAAGTCTTCCATTTGCCTCCTTTAAGCAACAGGAAAAATGTTAAGTCTGCAAGGAGGTATTAATCACCTCCTTTAATCAGGAATCCAGTCTTACTTTTGCCAATTATTCAGCCAGAAAGGATGAATTCCATTTCTGTAAGTTCTACAAAATAAAAAATAAATCTTATCTTTATGATCAATTTCAATACTGGACAGCAAGAGGATATCAATTTATGAAGTTTGCTATTATAGAGACTGTTAGGATGTCTCCTACCTGGCAAAAAGACAATGCTATCAAGTTTTATATGGATTCAAGGGGGCAGAGTGGTAAGCATTCTTCATTGGCACATGATGTGTTTTTTGGAGGCCTTGATCTGTGCTAAATCTAATCCCATGAGAGATCCTCTACTTCTGCACTACTTGTCATTCAACTTACTATATAACCCCAAGATCTTTACTAAACCAAGAGGATGGTGTGAGCGAGGGGAGAGAATGCTTAAGATGGGTAGTCAACTACCAAGATCATTTTGGACTTCAGCCAGGGATTCACCAGCATTGGAAATGGATGAAGTAAAAAATTCCTCAAGTGCATTCCAAAAAGCATCTAGATATGGCTTCTGGGTTGGGCCACTTTGACGGACCTCTATTTATATAGGAGTTTGAGAATTGATTTGGTCTAGCAATTAAGGTACTAGGCTAGAAACCAGAAAAGCAGGGAGTTCTAGTCCTACCTTAGGTATGAAAACCAACTAGGTGACTTTAAGCCAGTCATACTCTCAGTCCATGACATCAGACTCAGGTGATAAGTCATCAATCAATATCTATTGCAACCAATGGATCAATACTTGATTTATCTGAAAAGGTAGATCCAGCACTTGCAGGAATAACATTAAGAACAAAAATATTCATACAAGAGTTGTTCCACTTGCAAATCTCTGCCTGCCTGCTTGCCTGCCTGCCCTGCCCTATCTATCTATTATCTATCTATCTATCTATCTATCTATCTATCTATCTATCTATCTATCTATCTATCTATCTATCTTTCATCATCAATCTGTCATTTATCAAGGAGTGTCAAACTCAAGGCCCCGGGGGCTGGATCAGTCCTACAGGGTGCTTAGATCTGGCCTCTGGAGCCACCCTGGAAACAGTGAAGGACCATCCCATGGTGTCTTTGCCAGTGAAAATGGAGGTCAGGAGGGCACCCACCCTGGCCACACCCCACCCCAAGGTCAAACACAACCTTGATGCAGCCCTCAGTGAAATCGAGTTTGACACTCCTGATCTATCATCTAATTTTCCATTCAATAGATTCTCATGAAGAACTGTGGAGAATCCATTTGTGTTTATATATATATATATATATATATATATATATATATATATATATATATATATATATATATATATATATTGGCCTCTTTGAAATAATTTTGTGCAATTAGCAGCTATAACACTGACAGTTTAATGGCAATACTATTGGGTAACTCTGGATAAGGTTCCATCCTGAAGCATTTATTTAAATTTGTGGGTATGAGGTATTCCATTTGCTCCAATTATTTTGAAGTTAAAATTGCTTTACAGGAATATCATCTGGATGATTCAATTTTATTGCCATTTTGCATGACAACAAAATGCTTTGATTCTACTTGTGTGCAGCATCTATTTTGCATAATCTTTCTCAATGTGGAAACCAGCTACTGTTGTGAGTAGTTCATTTCAATTAATACACTGTTATTCCTCCCACAAGGCCAATGGCAAATGTCTTCTGTTGTTATGCAAAATATTGATTCAATCTGGCAGCTGTTCATTATGCCAAAAATATTACTCGTATAGTCATAGCTTTAATTTCATAATGCTTTACATTGGAAAGTTGCAGTTCTTCTATATTCTAAGTATAAAATTGAGCTTTGGTTAGCTTATTGCTCATTTCATCAATGTATTTCCAATTTACTCAGTGTTCTTCCCTTCCTTATAAAGATTGCTATTATCTACCATAGCGTATTTTGATTATACTTCTGTTAAATATAGATTTGCTTTATTTACACAAATTGCATTGTGAAATTATTTCCAACATTGTATCACAGCAGGAATAGAACCACTGCTGTTCCTGCCATTTTTTCCCTATAAAATAACTGTGTCCATTACTAATAATTGGAACAAATAAATTTAAGTGTATTCTACTAGAGTTGGTCTAGGTTTTGGAGCATTCAGGAGTGATAGCAGAAACATGGAAGAATTTAAGACCATTCATATCCAAAATAACAAAATAACAGAATTGGAGCAGACTTTGGAGGTCTTCAAATCTAACCCTCTGTTCAAGCAGGAAACCCTACATCTGTGATGGCGAACCTATGGCACTTGTGCCAGAAGTGGCATGCAGAACCATCACTGATGGCACACGAGCTATTGCCCCAGCTTAGTTCCACTGCGCATGGGCGCACACCTCCTGCCAGCCAGCTGATTTTTGAGTATCTGTCATGCATGCATGGGGGGCAGGGCACATGCAGGAGACATGTGTGCATGCGCAGGGGTTGGGGAGGTTGCACATGCATGTGCAGGGGGTGAGGGAGGTCATGCACACATGTGCAGGGGGCAGGGGAGCGCAGGGGTCATGCATGCATGCACAGGGAGTGGGGGAGCACATGGGGGTGTTCGTGCATGTGCAGGGGGACAGGGGAGCACACGGGCTGCATGTATTGCATTATGGGTGCAGGTATGCATGTGTGCACACATACGCACGAGCGTACTTTCAGCATGCAACAACGAAAAGGTTAGCTATCACTGCCCTATATCATTTCAGACCAATGGTTGTCCAATCTCTTCCTAAAAACTTCCAATGTGGGTGCACAACTTCTAGAGGCAATTCATTCCAGTGATTAATTGTTCTGTTTATGTGTTTGTGGACTGGGGGGAGGAATAGAGCAGATTCTGGGTTTAGTGGTTTCTCCATTTTAAAGTCTGATGGCGGTGAATTGCTCAAATTATTATATTTAGAAAAAAATATGTTGGAATTCTTTTATATTTTTATGCATAGTTGGTCATTAATAAAGGACAGTTATGATGAGCAAAAAGAAGCTTTATCTACATTAAAAAACATAATGTCTATTTATGGGTATGGGCATTGTCTCTTTCTAAAGACTTCAATCAAACACATTGCTTGACTGCTTGCCCATCTATACCTACTTTTCAATTCTCGGAATTGGTAAGGAAGGTGTGAATAACTGTAATGCTTCCACAATCAACCATGGCCAGAGTTATGGCCAGAGAGGGGTTTGGAGATGTTGAGGAACCTCAGGAAATGTCATCAAGTGTTAGTCCCAAGGAGAAAGACCTTTGCTTCCTGTTCAGAAACAAAAACATCAAAGAAGATAGAGAGAATATATATTTGTAAGCTATGGTGCCTGAGCAAAAAAAATTACATATTTTATTCTTTCTCTGTCAATCATATGGGAAGAATAGCCAACAGCATTCAAACTTTAAAAGGAGAAATGATGGAAGACGTAGAAAATGGAACAGAATAAAATCTGAGAGTGAGATTGCAGCTGAGAGCTTTCTCAGAAGAAATAAGAAATATTGACTCCAAACAAGTGTGGTATCGAAAAGGGGAGCACGCTATCACAATTAGGTATATTTGGGGAGAGAGGGAAACCAAATAAAATGTGTCAGTTTGTATATAATAATTACTGAATAATTGATTTAAAATTCTAACAGTGTTAAAAAGTGAAAGAAACACATAACTGTACTGCAGAGCAACATATTTTCAAACAATGGATTAACGAATGGAGCACAGTTGTAGATTATGAAGATCTGCAATAAAGATGTAGGATTAAAGATAATTACAGAAGATATATCTAATACTTCAATACTGCTGCAAAGATAGAATTGTGTTCTTTTGTTTTCTTCATTTTAATATGAAAAGTTGACAACATCCAATAAAGCTAATATTTGTAATGAAAGTGAAGTAATGCTGGAATAACTAAGGGAGAAAGGGGGGCACAATGGCTCAGCAATTAAAGATGCAGAGCTTGTCAGCTAGAAAACTTGGGTCGCTAGACCCAAGCGATATATCATGGGGTAAATACCCCTTACTTCTCCCAGCTCTGCCCAACTAGCAGTTCAAAATCATGAAAATCTAAGTAGATACAGTTAATAGGCACCACTTTCCTGGGAAAGTAACAGCATTTTGTGTACCTCAGTTTATAGTCACATGATCTATGGAACTGTCTTCGGACAATGTTAGCTCTCTCAGTTAAGTAACAGAGAGAAACGCTACCTACTAGAGTCAGACCCAGCTGGTCAGAGGAAACCTTTCTCTTTGTCTTTAAGGAGAAAAAAAAAGAAAATTGATACTTCTTGAATTCACTTTAGAATTTACAAATTAAAAAGGATCCTTTAATGAATTAATGACAAAAATAGCATCCCAAAATGTTCAAACTTTCCTAATTCCCCTAGTTACCTTTCAGGGCCCCTTCCTAATTGCTGAATTAGACTTCCTTTTAATTCTCATCCATTGGAAGCTTGTAGGCCTTTCCAGGTATCACTTTCTCCTCACCTTAAGTTATTTTTATTTCTCACTGTCTCAAAATGGACCATAGCTACCTGGGCAAAGTATAATTAATTAAAATAATTTATAGAGTTTTCTGATACAAGATTTGTAACAGCCATGAGTTAAGATACCACTTCAATGTGATGACCCAGATTCCTGAAACAAAATGTCTGCTGTGATAATTGGCCATATCCAGATGCCAACTATGTGGCAGTTCCATTCTCTTCATTGTTTGCTTGAGTGCTTCCTGGATTATTTTTGTTGGTTACTTGTGGAAATAAAATTCTGCTGCCTTTTAGCAATCAAATAAATGTGTAGGCTGTGACAACTTTGTTCTTCCAGGATGCCAGCAGCATTTTTGTGTAAAGCAGCAGATTTTTCCTCATCTCTTAAATGACATCTCAGACATTTTACCTCTAAAGACCATTTTGATCAACTATTTCCATTCCTGATCCCTCATTCATAGTAAAAAGAGAGGGTTTTTTTTTTGTTTCTTACTGCACCTCCCAACAATATATAATTTTCCTAAAGTGGATACCAGTTTCAGTATAATCACACTTTCTGAACATCACAGCTGAACATCAATTTTTTTTAAAAAAGGTGTTGAATAATTTCTTAACTAATTTACAAGATTTTTGCTTGCCATTTTTGCTAAATACTTTGCAAGGAAAGCGTGTCATATTCTCAAAAGCACCCTGTAATAGCATAAGGCTGGAAAAGGGGTTTCCAAAGTCACACAAGACAAAATAATTAGAAACTTATAATCATTCAAATAAACAAAGATATGTGGTTTCATCTGTCTGTTAAAAAGCTCTAAGCTCTGGACCTAATCCAGCAATAACAACTCCACATGGGTGGGTGATAACTGGGTTTATTAAGCCAGACTCAGGCATGCAAGTGAGTTCCAAATTGCAATAGGCTAGAAACAGATGCAAGCAGGAAGTAAAGTCAGTGCTGGGAGCATTTGCCTCCCACCAGCTGCTTTGCCATGCCACACAGCTGATTGTTGGGCCTCCACCTCTGCCTCGCGTGGACAGCTGATTGTTAGGTGTCCCAGTTGCTTTGTGTTGGCCCACCTCCCTGCCCCTGCAGCCATCAACTTCACAACCCACCCCAACACCAGGAGCTTCCCTCCCCCCTGTAAGGCAAACCCTGATGGAAAACTGAGGTTTGACATATTGATGGATTGAGTTAAAACAGAACTTTAATTCAGACTAATGAGTAGAAATCAATATAACAATGGTGTTTTTATTTTTATACTTTTATAACTCTATTTTTGGTTATGTAATGCGAATAGGTGATGAGGCTGTATTTCAAGAATTTAGGCTGGTTAGCAATAGCAATAGTACTTAGACTTATACACCACTTCACAGTGCTTTTACAGTCTTCTTTAAGCAGTGTACAGAATCAGCATATTGCCCCCAACAATCTGGGTCCTTATTTCACCCACCTCAGAAGGATGGAAGGCTGTGTCAACTTGGTAAGATTCAATCTGCCAAACTGAAGGCAGCTGGCAGTCAGCAGAAGTAGCTTGTAGTACTGCATTTAAACCACTACGCCACAGTGGCTCTTATTGGTTATATGAAAAAAAGGTTAGAAGTTGAGTTTTTCTTTCAGTTCTTTATTTCTAGAGCAGGCAATCCCTGGACTCAGAATAAATTTCACCAAACACATTTTGTTGAAGGAAATAAAATCATGTTACACACACACACACACACACACACACACACACACACACACACAAAATCTCCTCTCAAAATTTCTAAATTGGACTGGATAATTTTGATTTAATCCCAAAACCCAACAAACTGCTTCTTGTTCTGGAAAATTTAGTTCCATAAAATTGATAGATCAATCCCAGAATAGTCATACTGATCTCCTCTAGAAGATGAACAGAAAATCTAGAGCTCCTCATAACATTTTGCCTCTGGACACAAAAGATCTGCACATGTTTACTGTTCAGTTTTATGAAATCCATCACTTGATGGAAACAAACAATCTCTTCAATAATTGAATACATATATATGCAGGGGTAGGCTTCAAAAATTTAGCAACTGGTTCTCTGCCTGGTTGCTGGATGGGCGTGGCCATGGTGGGCATGGCCTAGTTGGTCTCCTGCACCATTTTGGCCTGGGAACAATAACAGGGGGGTGGTCTTTTCGCCATCCCTGGGCTTCCTCGAGCTTCAAGGAGGGTGAAAACAGCCTCTGGAGGCTCTCTGGAGGCTGGAAATGGGCCCATTTATGGCTTTCCAGAACTTCTAGGATGCCCATTTTTTTGCCCTCCCCAAGCCTCCATACGGTTCTTGCATTTAGCTGAAATCCAAAATGGGCCATGCAGGGACTCCTGGGAAGGGTGGGGTGGGGTGCGGTGGGCCATCCAGGAGTGGGATTTGCCAGTTCACCGAACTGCCCATAAAATTAACAACTGGTTTGTCTGAACCAGTACAAATTGGTAGCAGCCCATCACTTATATATGTACTACATATATGTAGTAGATATAGCAGCATTTTTCCAGCTATTGTATGGATTGGACCCTGCCAATTTTGAAGGAAAAGTCATTTGTATTTGTGTAGGTTTTTCTGTGGTTTGGAACTCTACACAAACTTAGCTCTTCTCAGAAGTTCTTTGGGATTGACTGTAGACCCAGAGGCATTTATAAGAATATATGCATATATGTTTGGACTATCAGTAAATTTGATAATAAAATAGATAAATTGCATAAATAAGTAAAAGAAAACTCACTAGGAATCTGAAGCATAAAATTTACTTTAACAAAAGGACCAGTATTTTTCAAGTACGGTATCTAGTCTTTGCTCAGATACCTTTTAATATTGGGTTATCCTAGTTTCGTTACTGTTATAATTCAGGAAGAATTTTTCCATGGTTTATTTTTATTTTATTTTCTGCATGAATCCCATATTGAAGGGAGGGAGGGAGAGTGGGAGGGATGACTCCAAATCTATTTTGGAGCACTTTTTGCCCAAGAGCACAGTTAAAATTCTTACCAAAAGAATTAAGTAAGATTACATTAAATGAGAACCCTTTGAATACTATCAAATCAGGAAAGAAACAGGTGGAAGTGATACTATAATTTAGTGTAATGGAATTAGAACTAATTCTGTAATGCATAGAAGATAATGACAAACTGATCAGAAGCACTGATATTATATTATATTACATGATCCTCTCTTAAACTATAAACTATAGAGCTGTTCAATGGTCTTTCTCCTTAAGTCTCTTTTTCTTAGCATTTTTGTTTGAGTTATAAATATATTCAAATTACATGCAACATAAAATTGCTACTATCATATACTAATCATAATTATAACCATGTGATGTCTGCACAGATACCAATATTGAAATTTATATGGACATAATGAAACTGTGTATCACTCAAAATGTTGAATTTGCTTAATTTTTGTATGACGCATTCTGTCTATTAATTGCAATGTCTGGTAATTGGTGGAAATAATTACTTTACCAAAATGCTGACTCATGACCATAATAAAAATTATTACAATTACTTTGCCCATCCATGTCATGGTACCCGATGCACTTTTTAATGCTGTTAGGAGGTACAATAGTATTTTATGGCTAGAAGAAATCTCAACCATAGAACTTCAATTCCAGTGAAAAGTTGTGTGAAACATAAAGTTTACCTTGCTAGTATCACAATGAAATAGCACTGCATCTTTGTAGAGCATCTTTGCACTAAGAGTTCAAAACCATTATGGGCTTGAATGTACCAAGGTTCTTATATTACTCTCTTGAAAATATAGTAATTGCTACATCAAGAAAGCAAAGAGACATCTTCTTCAGTAATGATTAGAAAGGCAACCTGGTTCTGTTCTACATGCTAAAGTTTCCTCCCAATTGGATTTGTAGTATAAAGGATTTTGCATTTTCAGACAGTTAGATGATAGATAGATATAGAATTTTTATTTAATATTTTTTTAAAAGTATTAATGCAAAATAATATAATGTAAGAAAAAGGGGAAAAATCAAGCTAAACATTTTCTCTAGTATTTTGTATTTTCTCAAATGCCAATCAGATGTTTTGAAAATGTGTCTGCCAGTCATTTTTTCGATACTTTCAGACTGTATAGTTCAAAATAATTCACAAATGACATGTAAAAGATGATATCCCAAGGATGTCACTTTGACTTGCAAAGAAGTTGTCTTTTTTGCACACTTGAAGAGTTTTGAAGTGTTAAAAGAAGCAGCAGAGGTCCTAGAAAGATTTGTTGTTTTGGCACAGGGTTTGAAACAACACATATATTTGTCAACTTCAAGTTCTTTCTGTCTTGTTTATGAAGACTTTATGGATGCTAGTAAGATTTTCCTTTCCTCCCTATCTTTGATAGAAACAAAGCAAAATTGTTATAGCCTGTTACCTCATAACTGTAGTAATTTCAAAATGCCATTGTTTAGGGTAGGAGTATGATACCTAATTTTGACTTCTAAGTTGTAACATATCATTCTGATATATTAGGAGATGCAGTGAAATCAGTCAGAGGGGATCATGGGATTGAATCATCAGTGTCTGCAAGCTCTAAGTGTCAATCAAATATCATGACACCTACAGAAAAGGATGGATCTTGTGATGTCACAAAGCTGCTCTGTTCCCACCTTCTCTTGATAATATTGGTCCAAGTTTTTCAACTTGTTTCTGGGATTGGGGACCTTCAGGAGTGGGGAATAGCAAATTTTACCCCTTTATTTCCCATTGTCACTTCTTATTTTTCTGGAGTTATTCAGTAGAATGTTATCTTACAGGCTGCTAGTGGAGTGCTGTGTGGCTACATGCTGTCCGTGTTTTCCGCATCTTTGTCTGCATCTTCTTTGTTTTATCCCATTTTTATTGACCAATTAGGATTCTCCCAGTTAAACATATCATAATGGACATCCATATATTCCTCATGATATTGTTTAGTAGAAATAAAATTGTATGGAAAAATCCATGAAAGCTTAAATAAGAAATTTGTTATTTTAAAGAAACAACATGGTATTTTATTATTTACTATGCAATCTTGTGCTGGTCAATCAGAAATAAATCCCATCGTGCTCTATAGATACATTCTTTGGCAATTATCTATCTATCTATCTATCTATCTATCTATCTATCTATCTATCTATCTATCCATCCATCCATCTATCCATCCATTCATATTGGTATTTTTTGAACTTGGTTGACTGGAGAATTCTGGGAGATTAAGTCCATAGATCTTAAAGTTTGATAAGCTATGTTGTAGATCTTGCCAACTTTTCCTTTGACCATGTTGGATGGGACTAGACTCCTGGGGTTTTGCATAGGATTTAGCCATTTGTTAAAAAATTATTTCAGATATTATTTTTCATTGCATTTACATCTAACTATTGAATAATACACTATGCTAAAGAATTGCTGCATTCTATTGAAACAAACTTGTTTTCTTTCTTCTTTCTGGCATTTCCAGATCCCTCCATAAGTGGATTACTGCATTCCTGTCAAACAGGCAACAAATAGTAAAAATAGGGAGTGCTATATCTAACCCTGCTCCAGTTAACAGTGGTGTCCCCCAAGGCAGCGTTCTAGGACCCACACACTTTATACTCTATATAAAGCAGGGGTCCCCAACCACCGGTCCGCAGACCGGTACTAGTCCGTGGAACAAGTCCTACCGGGCCGCTGGTTTGCTGGGCGCCGCCATCTTTTTTTGATGAAAAGTGCTTCCGGTGAGCTTTTCCGGGTAGAAAGCTCACCGGAAGCACTTTTCATCAAAAGATAGCGGCGCTAGCGCTCGGTAGCTTTTTCGGGTAGAAAGCCATTTCTACCCAGAAAAGCTCACCGAAGCGCTGGCGCCATCTTTTTGATGAAAAAGTGCTTCCGGTGAGGTCACCGGAAGCACTTTTTCATCAAAAAAAGATGGCGGCGCCCAGCTAATGCCGGTACCGGGCCGCGCCATTAAAAAGGTTGGGGATACTGGGCCGTGGCATAAGAAAGGTTGGGGATCACTGATATAAAGGACCTTTGCGATCACCTTATAAGCAACTGTGTCCTCTTTGTGGATGATGTAAAACTATTCAACACCACTGACAATGCTACTATTCTTCAAAGCGACCTTGATTATGTGTCAGAATGGTCAAACATCTGGCAACTCCAAATCTTGACCAACAAATGATCTGTCCTACACATTAGTAAAAATAATCAGTACGCCAAATACAAACTAGGTGGATATGACCTCGTTGATGATCCTCACTCTGTCAAGGACCTTGGAGTTCTCATATCAAATGACCTAAGAGCCAGAACTCACTGTAACAGCATTGCCAGTAAGGCATTAAGAGTTGTAAACAGGGGTGGGATTCTATCGGTTTGCACTGGTTCTATAGAACCAGTTGTTAACATCACCGGTAGTTCTAAGAACTGGTAAAACCGACCCCCGGCTGGCCCCGCCCCCTCCGCCGCTCCTATGGGCCAAAAACCATTTTTTTACTGTGCATGCGTGACATTTTTCATGCATGCATGAAAATCCTTGCCTCATTCTCCCCTGCCCACCCCTCCCTTCGCTGGCCTCAGCCCCCGCCCCTATCTGCCTTGATTTTTTTTACTGCGCATGTGTGAAAATCCTTGCCTCATTCTCCCATGCCCACCCCACCCTGCCCCTACTTATAGCGCATGTGCGCTACCTACAAAAATTTTCCCACCCGGTGCCATCGCTCACACCACCAGCAGCAGCAACTGAAGCAGCCGAGGCAGCCAGCCAGCCAGCCAGCCAGCCAGCCAACCAGCCAGCCAGCCATTGCTGCTTGCTTTCTGCCATCCTGCTGAGTGAGTGAGGGCAAGCCACAAGCCTTGGTCACCACCACTGCTAACCGCCCTCACCCGGCTGGCCTGCCTCCCAGGCCTGCCTGCCTGCCTTGCCTGGACTGCCTCCCATGGTGGCTGCCATTAAAGAAGAAGCAAGCCCCGGCCACCACCACTGCAAGCCATCCTGACCTGCCCAGACTGCCTACTCTGGCCTCCAAAGATGTGGATCGGTAAGTATGACCTGGTCTCCTACCTGCTGCCACCAGCCCCAATTGAGTGCCGACTCCTGGGATGTCCACTGCCCTCACCCATGCTCGCTGCCTTGTTCGCCACCATCTTCCCTCGTCCGTGGCCCTCCATTGTTGCTGCCTTGCCTTCCCACCACCAATTGGTGAGTGATGAGGCAAAGCAGCAAGCCCCACCGGTCCCCTACCTCCTCCTGCCACCGTCGCTGCCAGTCCCGGTTGAGTGCTGACTCCTGGGCCATCCACCACTGCCTTGTCCACCCGCTGACCGCCATCTTGGCTAGGCTGGTGCCACCTTCCCTCACCTGCTGTGGCCCAAGGGTTGCTGCCTTGCCGTCCACCACCGATTGGTGAATGAGGAGGCAAAGCAGCAAGCCCTACCGGTCCCCTACCTCCTCCTGCTGCCGCCACTGCCAGCCCCAGTCCAGTGCCGACTCCCAGGCCGGCCACCACTGCCTCATCCACCCAGCAGCTGCTATCTTGGCTAGGCCAGCGCCACCTTCCCTTGCCCACCGCTATCCAAGGATTGCTACCTTGTCTTCCCACCACCGATTGGTGAGTGAAGAGGCAAAGCAGAAAGCCCCACTGGTCGCCTACCTTCTCCTGCCACTGCTGCCACCGCTGCCAGCCCAGTTGAGTGCTGACTCCTGGGCCAGGCGTCCTCACCACCGCAAAATTGAAGATTTGAGGAGGACCCCAGCGTAGCTGGCTAGCCAAGTTGTCTGCCTCATTTTTGGTAAGTTGCTTTTTTTATTTATGTATTTATTTATTTTTTTAGAAACTGTTTTTGTTTTTATTAATCATAAAAGCAAAACAGATACTAAATAAATAAATACACAAATAAAAATTATTTTACTAATCATCTTGATGTTTCTTCTCCTTTGTTTTTTCCTATTGGGAAAAAGCAAATCAGAAACAAATATCTATATATAGCGTCAATGTAACATAAATGGAAACAAATCACCACTTTTACTTAATCTACTTTATAATGTTCATTTCATCATCACCAATCTATTCTATAACAATATATCCTTACTTTACCTTACCTCTGTATTTCTATTATACTTATATTATAAAGTATTATAAAATATTTCAAAAATGAATTTTTTTTGTTGCACTGCTGTTACATATTGATACTAAAATATCAATAAGTACAGCAATATAACAGAAAAATTATTTAAATTTCTTTGTATTGGCTTATTTCTAATTTTGTTAATTATATCAACGTGTTTATAATTATCAACATTCTGTATTTAATTCATACATAGCAATGATCATTCTCCACCTAATTTCTACCTCCTATCTCTATCCATTTCTGCACATTGTAATTTTTAAATTTCATTTTCATCTATGGGGATCTCTTTATTTTTCCACTGTTGTGCAAACATAATTCTAGCCGCTGTTAACATGTGTAACATTAAATATGTATTGTAGTCCCTTTATTTATGTGGGTACCAACAAAAATATTTCTGTTTTTAAAATTTAAATCTATATGTTGCTTTACCATTTTTGCTAACCTTGACAGTACATCCTCTTGAATAGCTACACTAGCAGAGCCCAATACTGAATTCATATATTCCAGTTTTTTAAACTGAGGAATAAATTTCAGAAAAAGAATTCAGTATTGCTCTGTGAATGTGCCTATCAATTCCATGCTTAATCTAACTTCTTAGATGATTTTGTACTATTATCTTTTTTTTTTGGTACTATATATATACCTGCATAAGGCTGTGAAAAGCTTCAGTACATTTTTAAGCTGCATTCTAAAAAGGTTAGGTGACCAAACATGGCTTCCCCTGGCTTCTCTCTCTCTCTCTCTGCTATAGAGAAAGCAGTCCATTAGGGACTATTGGTCCAGGTAAGTAGTCTTGGCTAGGAAAGATTTTTGTGCCACTACTGGCACAAAATAACAAACTCCCTTGGTTTTTAATAGTATTTCCATTTTAAGTGTTTCTTTTTCAATTGATGAATTGTAATTATGAAAATATCAGTCATTCTTTATATACACAGTGCAACATCTTTTTTATTGACTGTCATTTTCAAATCCACTTTCAGTTCTGTCTCAGTCTTGTCTGGTGAAACTTGTTCCTCTTCCATAACATTTTTTAAACACTAACTATCTGTAGTGTCAGGGACTCTTAAAAGTAACTGAATATTACTGATCTACGTTCCTTGCCTTGCCCTCCTCGTAGCTCCCCGTAGCTCCCCAGGCCTTGCCCAGCCCTCCTAGTAGCTGACTGAGTCTTGCCTTGCCCTCCCCGTAGCTCCTCGTAGCTGCCCGGGCCTCGCCCTGCCCTCTCTGGGGCTTCCCAGGCCTTGGAAACTGGCAAAAAACACTTGCTAAGCAACTGGCCATTAAGCGAGCACCTGGTCATTAAGTGAGGACCACTTCCATTTGGTTTGCCAGTCACATGGCCACCTGCCCATGCCCACCCCAGTCACATGACCACCTAGCCACGCCCACCCCAGTCACATGACCACCTAGCCACTCCTAGTCAGCAAGCCACTCCCACCCCAAACACATGATCACCAAGCCACATCCACAAATTAGACCATGCCCACAGAACCGGTTGTTAAAAAATTTGAATCCCCCGGTTGTAAATATAATCTTATGAAGCTTCTCCTCCAGAAATATCGAATTGCTAACTAGAGCATACAAAATTTTTGCCAGACCAATACTCAAATACTCAATCAGTCTGGAATGCTCACTGCATATCAGACATTAATACAATTGAGCGAGTCCAGAAGTATTTCACAAGAAGAGTACTACATTCCTCTGCTCGCAACAGAATACCTTATATCACCAGGCTCGAGATTTTGGGCTTGGACAATCTTGAACTATGCCGCCTATGCTTAGACTTAAGCGTAGCACTCAAAATTATCTGCTACAATATCCAACCAGTCAATGACTATTTCAGCTTTAACCACAACAATACAAGAGCACACAACAGATACAAACTCAATGTAAACTGCTTCAGACTTGATTGCAGAAAGTACGACTTCAGCAACAGAGTGGTCAATGCCTGGAATGCACTACCTGACTCTGTTGTTACATCCTCTAACCCCCACTCCTTTAACCTCAAACTAACCACTATTGACCTCACCCCATTCCTAAGAGGTCTGTAAGGGGTGTGCATAAGTGCACCATCGTGCCTACTGTCCCTGTCCTATTGTCCCCATTTATTCGTACCTATTTCCTGTATTCTTACTCATGTTTATACTTATATCTATTACCTTGTAAGTGATTGACAAATCAAATAAATAAATAAAATAAATAAAAAATTTCCAAAAGTACAGTGTCCTTTTGCAGGTGCAGGCATCCATTGGTTGCAACAGGAAATGATCAACTGGCTTGTCATTTGAGCCTGACATTGAGAATTGAGAGAGAGTGATTGATTCAAAGTCATCCAGGTAGCTTTCATGCCAAAGGCAGATATGAAGTCTCTTGGTTTCTAGCTTGTTGCTTTAATCAATAATCCAAACTGGCTTTCTATGAATTAACCTGGAATGTAAACAACAACAACAAAAACCAATGTCAGTTGCATAATGCAATTTATACAGATTGTGGATTTCTTGCTTTTTGCTTGCAATTTTTAATCTATTGCAAAATACTTCAGCACCTAGTATGATTCACGGGGCATTTAAACTGATAGATTTGACCTTAACAACCCAGGTTTGTTTCAGTGAAGATGAAAGAAATTAGTTGATTTATATAACTTTCCCCCTAGATATTTATTTTCATGGCACTAGTAAGGGGCATTGAGAACCAGTTTTGTGTAGCAGTTGAAGCATCACACTAGAAACCTGGAGCCCATTCAGAATTACCTTCTTTAATCTGAAAGGCTAAACCAACCTACCTATTGCTGCTGCCTTAGTGTCTTCAGCAACCAAACCATGGAAAGAAAGTAATCAAAAAGCAGCCTCATTAAATGGAGGTCATTATGAAAAGGAGTGTAGAGCATCTGAAAAGAATAAAAATTGGGCTACCATTTTCTGTTGTATACTGCAAACATTCAAATGATTGAAACTTGAGTTCAGTCTTGTCAGCCCTATAAAAAATTGCTGTTCAACAAAATAGAATTCCTATCAATATTTTATCACTGATTGGAAATGAAAAGACTTTTGTTCATGGCCTTCTACCACTGTTTGTAATACCTCTCTCACATTCTTTTGGCTAGAAACCAGCAGCTCTCTGACTGTTCCTGAAATCCAACCCCTAGTATCTCACTTTCTGGCTGTTTGGTCAAGGAATTGTCATAGCTTTGTTACTATGGGAAAATCATAGATTACCCAACTCTGGCAACAATATTTCAAGAGAAGACAAATATTTCAGCTTCTACAATTTGCCATTGGATACTTTGGCTAAAGCTGATAAGAACTAAAAGCTGATCTGTATGATGGGAATCAGATTGGCTGCCCTTGTATTAGGAACAAATTGGGGTTAATTTAATGTATGCACATTCTCTCTTGACCAGGGCTGTCAAACTACTGGCCCACGGCCCGGATGCATCACATGCTGGTCATGCCCATGCCCAGTTTAGCGAAGGGGAAAAAAGTCCCGATATGTCATGTGATGCCGCCATGATGACATGAGTTTGACACCCCTGCTCTTGACAAACAGCAGCAATACAGATCTGCCTGAAACTTCAGAAAAAGACATGGCTCTTACTGTAAGCATGCCCATGGTTAATCAAAACATCCTTGAAGATCTCCCTATATTTTCAACTAAACTTTCAAATGAAGCCTACCTTTGTAATAGTGGTAAATATCTGTTTGTTTCTGAATGCTTCATTACCAGGCTAGGTAGCATCTTCAGTGTTTAGGGGATGTCAGTGTCAGTTTCTTCTGTTTATGAAGGCTTCAGCAGTGGTGGGATTCCATTTTTTTTACTACCGGTTCTGTGGGGGTGGTTTGGTGGGCGTGGCAGGGGAAGGATACTGTAAAATCTCCAGACAGAGGTGGTATTTGCTGGTTCTCCGAACTACTCAAAATTTCTGCTACTGGTTCTCCAGAACTGGTCAGAACCTGCTGAATACCATCTCTGGGCTTCAGGTGGGTGTATCAAGTGAGGGTCTTGTAATGGGTCAATTGTGAATCATCAGTAAGTCTTGTGATGAGTCTTGTGATAAGGAGATTACATCAGGTCAAGGTCATTGGGAGGTGAACTGCTGGTGGCTGGGTTGCATGGGTTAGTTGAGGGTCAGTGCTGTCTCTGGTTGGCTGTGCAGTTGATTTGGATTTTGAGGGGTTCTTGATTTTGACTTTGATGTGTAGGTCAATGTGTCTGCTGATGGAATTGCTTGTGGAGTGCCAGGCTTCAATGAACTCACAAGCATGATGGGTGGTAGCATGGCTGATGATTTTTGTGTTGCTCCAATTGAACTGATGCTTTTTGGTGTTGGTATGAGTAGAGATTAATGATTTGTGGTCATGGCATTTGACAGCCATCCAGTGTTCATGGATCCTGGTTTTTAATTGGTGTAATTTAATTTTTGTTCCAACTTTTTATTTCTATAAGCAGCATTATATTTAAACTCAATTTGCATGAGGGATGGATGGATGGATGGATGGATGGATGGATGGATGGAGGGAGGGGGAGAGAGAGAGAGAGAGAGAGAGAGAGAGAGAGAGAGAGAGAGAGAGAGAGAGAGAGAGAGAGAGAACAGTGCCCTGAAATATCCTTCCAACATATACTACCTTATGGAGGCATTTTTTGTGTAAGTCCAACATATTGCAATATTGGGACCATAAGAGTAAGAACCTCTTAGGATAAGCTGAAGGGTTGGGAGTTTCTGACCAAATTTCAAAGTCATTAACTTCTTCCTTACAACCCTATTTCATTATTTCTTTTTCCCATTACATTTTCCCATTTTTTCCCTCTACCCCCAGCAAGGATATATTTCTGAACTGAACTCATATTTACTCCCTGGAACTTCTCTCTATTTTCCTCTTTTCCTCTATTATGGAATGTGGTAACTATCACTCAAATTATACAGACTGAAGTAGAATCAGTCCATGCAGGAATTTTGGACTCTGTAGCTCTAGTCTATGATTCCACTGAGACCTAAGCAGTTGTGGTCATTGTTGAATGTAGGCACAGAACTGAGTAGCAGGAAGTAATCAGGCTACTCAGGTCAGGTTCTTTTGGAGAAACAGCCAGCCAATTCAGGAGGTAGAACCATGAAGAATGGACCCAGAGGGGACAACTCCTGGGAGCTTTACCAGGCAATACAAAGAGTGCTTGAAAGTACACTTGTATCTGTTTGGAAATGCTTTCTTGGATATACCAACCTCCACTGGAACTTATTCACTCATCTAGGCTGATTCTTCAGTACCATAATTCTTGGCCTTGGATCTTTCACTAAGCCTTTTGCTTCAGTGTCTTAGTAGCCTTCAAGCTTTGAACATTCCTTCTTGAAACTTATTGCCCAGATTATAAATTCTTTAGGGCTGAGATAAATTTTAATTAATCCTCTGTAAATGACTGTTCCTACTTATATACAGTAATAATAGCAACTATTGTCATCCATCTCAAAATGTTGGAAAAGGGATGATGTAGATTTTGAAACAAATGAAACAATGCAAGAGACAAAAGAAGCTGGTACTTGACAACCCTGATGAGACTATGCAAACATTTTAGAAGCTAATATGTCCTAAATTATTGTGTTACTGAATTAGTGTTATAGGAGGTATTAATTTGATGTGCAATTTAGGCTTAGTGACATTGGCTTCATAGCAAATGCTTCTATGATACTTTTAAGTGATAGTCATATTAACAATTGTTATTGCATTCTAATGAACACTGTTAAAAGGTGTATTAGGTTTAATGTAGTCAAAAACTACCAAAAATAACAAACCTCATGTGTCATTAAACCTATTATTAAACATAAGCATAAATCTAATTCAGACTTTTATAACACATTCTTGTTTTAATGAATGTTTCTCTTTGTCGAGCAATAGAATTTAAATCTCCCAAATGTACAGAGAAGCACTCTCAAATAGACAATGATTTCTGGCCTTGCAACAACTTATAGGCACATACAAGAGAGTATTGTTCAACAGTATGATTCTGTGGGGACAGTATTATTTCAAGTATAACTTTATTGAACTGCACTGAGAGAAGCATTGCAAAATCCAAAAGCATGAAAAAGATTTCTGACTCCACAACAAGTTATTTTGCTGTCAGTAAATTTGCAAAACTCTATTGCACTGTTTTTTTTAAAAAAAACCTATTGTGGCACTACTGTATTTACCATTGCAATAACTGGGACTTGTTGAACAAAATAATTTTTGATGGGCTAAATTAACACAAAAAGTTTTCCATTTAAAAACAGATGCACCTAATTGTACATATGTATTTTTCATATGCATTTTTCTGCTGTTTTCTTTGAAAGGACATGGTTTTCTTTTTCTTTCTTTCTTTCTTTCTTTCTTTCTTTCTTTCTTTCTTTCTTTCTTTCTTTCTTTCTTTCTTTCTTTCTTTCTTTCTTTCTTTTCTTTTTCTGGAAAACAACTAAATTTTATTGGGGTTATTTTCAAAACAATATTTTCAAAATACATAGTTCCAAAGAATAAAGAATTGGGAAGATGCAAGTCTGTCTTATTTTTCTGATAAATATTATGCTATATGATCATTTTGATTTGGTTCCTGTTTGTGAAGGAGAAGGCAAAATCAAACCAGAATTAAGAACGCATAGTTTCTGTTATGATTCTTTTTGGAATGATCATTTGACCACATAGTGCAGATCTGGACATTTTATGGCCCTAATTCAGAGTGGCATACAAAAAAGAGGAAAGAGGGGGGGGTCTCTCAAATAACCCAGTCCCATGCCATATAATGTTTTATAGGTCATTAACCAGTGCCTTGGACTGAATGCAGAAGAAAACTGGTAACCAATGTAGCTTGTGGAGCTTAGGTGTAATGTTCACTGATCCGTGTGTAGATCAAGATATAGATATATAACAAATTCTATGAAAGCCTTTTTAGATGTATTTCGTTACAAGTGTCCCTAGAGAAAACTGTATTGAAAATTAATTTGTTTATAAATTAGTACAAACATCAGCTCTGTAGAGCATTGAGTCATTGGAGCTTTTGGTTGACAATTTTTCAAACTATGTCATTTGGAAGTGAGTTTTCACTGATACGTACAAGGGGTTCTGGCATTTTCTTCTAATGCAGTGTGTGTGTGTGTGTGGGTGGGTGGGTGTGTTTATGGGATTAAAGAGATGAAGAGGGTTTTTTATGTCTTCATATGCATAACCTGAAACTGAAGAGATTGTTAATTATTATTGGCTGAAATGTGGAAAGAGTTGTTCTCTGAAATCAGGGACTACAAAATGTTCTCAAAGATTGGTTTGTTTGTGCAGGTTTTATTACATCTGTGTTTCTCAACCTCAGCAACTTTAAAATGAATGAATCACATTAAAATGCAAATCAGATAAAATTCTTTATGCATACACACACACACACACACACACATATGTTGTGGCCCCAATTCCTGAGCCTATGCTGTCAGAGGAAGAGGACCTGGAAGATGAGGAGGAGGAACTGGGAAAGCCTTCCTCCCCAGGACCTTCTTCTCAGGTATAAGCATAGCTCCCCTCCATCCATCATTTGCTTAAGGGGAGATATATTTTTATCCACCAAAATATATTTCATCAATCTAATTATGTCCCTAATACTGTCAACCCTAACTTTGTTTCTATATTTTGTTCTACATAAATTATGTATATGGAAAGGTTTTACACAGCAATATGAGATTATATTTTGCACTAAAATATGGGCACCAAAGCCCTTTTATGCATCTCAACTCTGAGGCTCATTAAGAGAAAAATCTCATAGTAATGTTCTTCTCAGAAAGGTGAAATTGAATTTTCCTTGACTCATACTCTTGAGAAGGTTGGCAAAACATTCTGCTAATTGGGAAAAAATATTATGGAAAGCTGAGTAAATATTTGACTGATTACCTTCTTTAACTCTTTGAAACTGAAATAATTTGAGTTGAGGTAATTCAGCAGTATATATTGGAATGTATGCTAGCATGCTCAATATCTGCATCAAAAGTTGATGTCAAATAACTTGAATTACATGAAATAGGTAAAAATGAAATTGGGTAAACCCTAATATATGACATTAAATCCCTGAGGCACAACTTGTTTGTCTCTAACATTTTCTCTTTCGAGAAAAGAGGAAAACAGAGCTTTTGGGATGTGATGCCAATATTATACTGTTGGGGTTTAATGTATTTTCTATAAACATTTTTGGTATTTTAATGTTCTTTGTTATTGGAAGACAGTGAGGATGATTACTTTTACAGACTTATAATTCCCATACTTTTAAAACACATATTAACACATAGCTGTAATTTTCCATAACAAAGAAACAAACAAACCAAAAAATGGTACCAATAGAAGAGAACATATGTAGCTCAGGATTGAACTGTGAAGTCCTTGGTATTCTCTGGGCTTGTTTGCTTACAAATGTTTCATTGCCCAACTAAGTGACATCATCAGTGCTAACCAAAACATCACCACCGATTTTGTACTGTGTTATCTTTAATTTTCGTGATTAAAATGAAGTGTACTTTTAGATTTAATATTGGATGATGACTGTTCTATTCAGCTGTTTACCTACTTGCTTACTTACATACATACATACATAATTTTTATTACAATCACAGAGCAGCATTACAAGCAAGTTAATATTAATTAATTAATATTTAACAGTTAGTGATTTTTGTGGAATATAAATCTGATATATAGATATAAATGGATAAATGGCAGATGATAGATAATACACACACACACACACACACACACACACACACACACACATATATATATATATATATATATATATATATATATACATACATACATACATACATACATACACACATACACATACACATACACATACACATACACATACACACACACACATACATACATACATACATACATACATACATACATACATATATATTTTCTGAGGTTCTCGCGGGTATTTGCATGTGGATCTTTGGTTATTCGGATTTTCTCCCGCGTAAGATTGGAAGTATCTAGGCAACGTTTCGATGAAGTCTCATTCATCATCTTCAGGCTTGTGTCTTCAGCTCTGTGCTTCTCAGAGTGATGTGAGCTTGCAGCTGCTTCTTCCTTTTAACTGCTAGTGGGGGTGTGACTTGATTGGGTGGGGGCTTGGCTGTGTTCTGATTGGGTGGGGGTGTGTTCTCATTGGTTGGGGGTTTGGCTGTGTTCTGATTGGTTGGGGGGTTGGCCGTGTTCTGATTGGCTGGAGGCGTGTTCTGTTCAGGTGGGGGCTTGGTTGTGCTCAGGTTAGTCTTAGTTGCTGGGGGATTTGAGCTGGTGAGCTGTGATCCTGCTGTTTGGCTTCAAGTTCGTGGTCGTGCCGCATCTTCATGGTGGGTGTCAGTTCGCTTCATGTATGGCTCGGGGGGGTTGAAGTGGGTAGTGATGCAGCTGCAGTGAGGCTTCTGGTCCGTCGTCGTGTCTCATCTTCTGTGTGGGTGTGAGTCTGCTTTCTACGTGGAAGTGTGGTGGTGGCATCTTGTGTGGCCCTCGTGGGTGTGGGTCTGGTGTCAGTCTTCATGTTAGGTACTCATCTGTTCATGATGGTGGGTTTCCAAATGGCTGGTAGGCGGGAGGTGTCATCTCGTTTATTCATGCTGTGTGGGCGTTTTTCTATCTCTATGGCTTCTCTGATTATTCTGTTGTTGAAGTGTTCGGTTTTGGCGATAGTCCTGGTATTTTTAAAGTCAATCTCATGTCCTGTGGCTTTGAGGTGTTGGACCAGGGAAGAGGTCGGTTCTTCTTTTTTGATTGAGTTCTTATGTTCTTCAATGCGTGCACTTATTCTTCTGTTAGTTTGTCCAATGTATGTGGTGGGGCAGGCAGTGCAGGGGATTTCGTATACTCCTTGGTTTTTTAACTCGATTTTGTCTTTAGGGTTTCTTGGATGGTGGATATTTTTCTGTTTGTGCAGAATGCTGTTTTAATGTTGTGTTTTTGGAGGATCTTGCTGATTTTGTCTGTAGTGCCTTTTATATATGGGAGGAGGTCTTTGTCATTCTCTTGTTCTCTGTCTTGGATTTTGGTTGGGGTTTCTTTTTGGATTAGGTGGGTAATCTTCTTTCTTTGGAATCCATTGGCTGTTAGTACATTAGTGAGAGTGTGTAGTTCGGTTTTTAGGTATTGTTCATCGGCTAAGCATTTTGTTCTGGAGATGAGTGTCTCAGCTACGGAATTGATCTGTGCTGGGTGGTGGTGTGAGAGTGCCTGTAGATAGCGGTTTGTATGTGTTTTCTTCTGGTAGATGGTGTGTCCTAGGGAGCCATTGGATTTTTTGTATACTAAGACATCTAGGAAGGGAAGTTGATTGTTAGCTTCTGTTTCCATGGTGAATTATATTTTGGGGTGTAGGCTGTTGAGGTGTGTGAGGAAGTTGTTCAGTTTTTCTTCACAATTATTGTCTAAATAATTACAAAGAACTTTAGACTTTTTTCTTTGGCATTGTTCATTGGATAGCAACACTGGGTTAAATTTCTACCAAAAAAAAATCTATGAGCAATTTTTACTTCTTCAGTTCAAAAAATTGTTTAGAATTTGTAATTTGATTTATAATTGTAATCAAACCTGTAGATACATCTGTAATTACACTAAGATTTTAAAATTCTAAATGAGGTCTATTTGTGTGAAGGTGCTATGGGCACCTGAAAATATAATTAGCATATAATGATATGCAATATTATTAACATTTTTTTTGTAAAAAAATATGTCATTCAGATAATTCCATTCAGATAATACCATATATGTTTTATAGGTCATTACCAGTATCATTGAGTTGAATCTAGAAGCAACAATGCACTCATGAAGCAAAGGTACTATGTATATTGACTGAGGACTCCACATACCTGTACTTTATACCAGCTTTATACCTTCTCATCCAGGAATGGCTATAACTGACATACAACATGAAACAGTACAGTAGTCTTCCTGGCCACAGCTTCAACCTGCTACTTGCTCTTTGAATAGGAGCCAGGGGTCCAGAAGAAACTTCCAGAATGCACACCAAGTCTGATTGGAAGACATGTCACCCCATCCAGAACTAAAAATAAGTCCCTGGAAACAGCATGACTCCAAAAACAATCAATTATATAATTTATTTTTATCTTGAGATTACCTTTGAAAGAATATGAGCCTTTAATAGTTCCAATTGTTGGATTTTAATTTTCACTTATCATTATTTAGTATCTCACAAAAATACGAGTTTTCTTTTAAACAGTGCACAAATTCTGTAGTATGAGATGAACTAAAACCTGAACATTGTTTACTAAACAATTTATGTTTTAATTAAGCTTTTAATTAACTTCATGAGTTTTTTTTTAATTACAAATAATATCTGGTTTAATTTCTTTTAAATAAGGACTCATATATATCTCTTTTAATAATATCACCCACTGTTCTAATATTGAGAGAAACTAACTTGAGTTCCACTAGATATTACAATTATATGAAGTTGATGGTATTGACCCTATATCTTCATTCTATGATTCTTAAAATTTTGTACCTAATATTAGCTGTAGTATAATTACTAAAAGATCCATTAATACAAACTGTACAAAGCTTTTTTCTGGCATACTTCCCTTTGTTTGTGCATGTTCATTCCAAGGGGAAGGGAATTGCTCATTAGGCATCTCCCATTATTGATTTAATGCATTAATATAGCACCATCCAATAATGTTATTTTGGAATAACAAAGTATGGTTATATAATACATTATAAGTGGTTAATGGGTGCTAATATATTGGATTGCATTATTTGTAAGTAAGGTATATTGAGTGGATAAAAGAAGCCCTGGGGTGTGTGTGTGTGGTTCTATTTGTGATGTAATCTGTAAGCTTCCACTAAAGCCTACCAACATATTGGATTTATTTTATTAATTCCTCTGTTTGTTGTGCTATCAAACAGAACAAGGGAAAAACAAGCAACAAGTAGAACTCTATTCTATCTAGGATTACATCATGCCCCAGTAGTTTTTGTGAAATGGGATATGAGAATAACCTTGGGAGACTGACATGAGGAAAAGCCACAGCCAACTGCCTTATAAGAGAAATCTGGATTCAAAGAAGAAGCAAAGTTGGAGAATGCATTTGGAGCAATCATATCAGAAGAGATGTTCTCCAGTTCTCTTAAGTAAAAACAGAGGAGGGGAGGAAGTGCTTTCAGGCTTGTAAGATTTTGTTGTAGTAACCTTACAACAATGGTAACATTAATATTCATACTATTAGTTTCTTATCTGTATTACCTTGAAGGGCTGGCATTTTGTGAATTAATTAATTAAGATGTGCCCTCAAGATATTCTCATTGGTATTCCTTACAACAATTCCAATGGCTTTTACTGACTTATAATTCCCATACTTTTTAAACACATACTAACACATATCAATAATTTTGCATAACAATGAAACAAGCAAATAAACTAAACAACCAACCAAAAATTGATACCAATAGAAGAGAATTTATGTAGCTCGGGATTGAACTGTGATGTCTTTGGTTTTCTCTGTGCTTGTTTGCTTACAGACGTTTCATTGCCCAACTAAGTAACATCAGTGCCAATCAAAACATCATCACCAACCAAAAGTTGGTGTACTGTGTTATCTTTAATTTTCTTGATTAAAATGAAGTATATCTTTAGGTTTATATTGGATGACGACTGTTCTATTCAACTATTTATATACATATATACCGTACATACATACACACACACACATGCATACATAATTTTTATTATGGTCACAGACCAGCATTACAAATAAGAAGCATTAAAAATAAAATAATTGAAGGACAAGATAATATTTAACAGTTGATGGATTTTATTCAACTGTTTTGCCTTGTCCTACTGTTTCCAGTGTTTCTTTCTATTTTCCCTTCTTGAAGTGTTTCTCATTCTTTCAGTTCAGAGTCCTTGATTTAAAGAACAATATAAACTCTCAGGTGTTATCAGAAATATCTTACTTGTTTTATAATAAATAGCTTTATTGGGAGAAGCCAATAATATATTATTCTCCAATTTTGTAATTGTTGGCCATTGTCATGAAAATGGCTTTCTGCTAACTTCTTGAGCCAAATCTTAAAGCACAGTAGCTTAGTACTCCTTTACACTATTTTGTTTATATTTCTTCAAGCTGCCAATACATCATGGAACGATTTTCTCCTGAAAAAAACTGCCAATCTTCCATGGAGTAAGATCCCATACTTTACGGTTCCATTAGAAAACTCCAAATTATGTACAGTCTGTTTTACCCACATGGACAATCAATTGTACATTTGCATACACATGTTGAGTGATAACAGTTGCATATTATAATTTTCAATCTATTTTCAAAAAGGCATATTCAATCCTTGCTAACCAACTAACCTCAATTCCCAACAGCTTTTTCATTATGATACCTGTTGCCTAGTATCATAATAAAACTTTGCAATATCAAAGCCTAGCTCAGAGAATTCTTAGCTGACAATTTGTCAGTCTAGAGCAGTACATATTTTCTATCATCTTTTTAGAAGGCTTGTTGGTTGTGATTTTTAAAAGATTTGTAATCTTTGTTCTATTTCAACAACTGTTAAGGCAGTTTAATTTTATGGGTATATATGTTTCCCTGTAATATTTTTTTTTGTTTTCAAATTATAAAGGAATCATTGTCAGGTTTCTATTAGGTTTTGTTGAAAAAAAGACTACTTAAAATCATCTTTAAAACTAACCTCTGTTCCCTGTTTGTTTTGTAAATCTTTAGACACTTTATTGCTTGGTGTCACTATTTTATTAATAATTTCAGCAATTGGAGAATCTTTGTTATTTTTTTTTCTGTTTGCTTAAAATCTGAAGTAAGCATGCTTTCATTTAATTTAATTCCAAGAGTTTGGATTCCAATTACCTTCTTAGTAGGCTTCATACATTTTTAATTTTAAGATAATTGGGAGAGGAGTATATATTCATACATCCATTCTTGTTCTCATCTTAGCTGGGACCCAAGAAATACAACACAAAGAGAGATTCCTTTTCAATATTTTTTGTCTAATATTAAACCACTATATCAAGAATTTGTTGCCTAACTGTATCAATTCCTTCAGGAATTTGTTACAAATTTTAGATCTGTATTTCCACCTAGACCAGGGCTGTCAAACTCATGTTGTCATGGTGGTATCATATGACATATCAGGACTTTTTTCCCCTTCGCTAAACTGGGTGTGGGCATGGCCAGTGCATGATACATCCGGCCCATGGGCTGGGAGTTTGACAGCCCTGACCTAGACATTTGGTATTCTCACTCACAGTTGCTTGGTGTAAATCTTTCGAGACATTTCTACAGGTTGTCATCCTCTATGGTTCCAGGACATCACCACATAAGTATTCCACTGGATTTCTGACTATAGCTGATCAGTGCTGCCTAGTAATATTTCTCTAGAGCTATGTTAATAAAATAAACTAATTAGAATCCCCACTTGCATGAGTGATTCTACATCCAGCTGAAAGCTAAATGAACAATTAACAATTGTTCAGCTTCAAGATCATGAACCCACAGCAAAGAGCTTATGAAAACATAGTAGGAAAAAAAGGCAATTTTTAACTACTACAGAATATAAGATAGAATTTATAACCTCACTCTGCAAGAGGCAAATCAACTGGCATCATCCTAGTATAAAATATGAATCTTATCCAGGGTTCTTGTGAGAACCTGTTACTGGATTAATCATATGCAAAAAGTAAGGAAAAGGACCTGGACAGAGATAGGCAAGATGTGTTGCCAGGGCAATAGTCTGTGAAACATATTTTAAGTCAACAACAGACAGATGACATTCAGAAGCAGCTCCCTAAATCCCTAAGCTATAAAATAGAGGAGGAAGTACAGAACTATTAAGTTTGTAACATTCTGTTATTGTCAGTCTCAGTGAAAGTAGCCTTAGTCTTCCTGTGGAATTAGTTTGTTTGTTTGATCTGGGATTAATGTCTTGGTCTGGACTCAGGTAGCTGAGTAATTTCACTTATGTATTTTTGCCATTCTGAAGGATAAGGGAAAAAAAGTCTCTGTCATTTTTAAAATACCTTTTTGACTGTTGTCAATGACTTGCAAAAATATGTGCTCCTTGGATCTCAGCAGGCTCAGATGTACATTAATGCTAAATTATATCCAAGATCTATCCATAAGGGAGAGATGTTCTTTTGTCAAATAGGCCCAGAAGTGTACCACCAACCTTTTTCTTTAAAGGTTAAAGAGAACAACATTTTGTCATTTTCAAACTTGAGGTAGAACTTGAGGAGAAAACTGAAGGAAAAGCTTTAGATTGAAGCTGAAAAAAAAAGAGGGACTAGTACCATCCTCTAGAGCAAGGGTGTCAAACTCAAGGCCCGGGGGCTGAATCTGGCCCGGGGGCTGCTTAGATCTGGCCCACTGGGCTGCTCTGAAAACAGTGAAGGACTGGCCCATGGTGCCTCTGCCAGTGAAAACGGACCTTAGGAGAGCCATGGGTGGCCCTCCTGAACTCTGTTTTCATTGGCAGAGGGTTGCAGGAGGCCGTCACAGCTAAAAATGGAACTCAGGAACCTGTTTTCATTGGCAAAGTACTCAGGCCAACACAAGTGTCCCCAACACGATTGATGTTGAGTTGGCCACGCCCACCCTGACCACACCCATCCTGGTCCATGAGGTCAAACACAATCCTGATGCGGCCCTCAATGAAATTGAGTTTGACACCCCTGCTCTAGAGGCTCAGATTAAAGTTGGAATTTCCAAGAAAAATGAGTATCATGAGTCAATTTATTTCCAGAAAAACAAAACAAAACAATGCATTCTAGACAGAAATATATTAATATTATTTATAAACTTCTTGTAGCTGATACCAAATTGCATCATTCCTTTTTCATGAAGTACAACATAGTAGATCAACATAGTCTGCCTAGAATATAAAATATAACGTATCTTTCAAGATACACACACTCACATTTAAAATTACATTTGATTTTGTTTATCTCTGGTGAAATTATTCTATCTCTCGAGGAAAGGAAGTGCTGAAACCTCTATAGTATTTGACCAGGAAACAGCCTTATTGAAATTAACTCCATGTTTTTCTTTTTACATTTTTATTGCCAGAAAGATATAGAAGGTTATGAGAGACCTATCTTTCTCATGTCAAAGTTAGGATGAAAGTGCTATGTAAGTCACTTCCTGGAAGTAGACAGAAACAACCAAGGTGTTGCACCAACACAGGAAATGAAGTTAGTGTCTACAGAACTCAAATATCTAACCTACAATTCTATTGTTTCAGCAGTTTTGATACAGTTACATTGCTTTTAGTATTATTGTGAGGAATCAAATGAAAATAAGACAAGCATACTTAAAGGATGCCTTGTTTTGAAGTATAGCATCTGAAGTAAACAGGTAAGGGCAGGGGTGGGATTCTACCAGTTCATACCTATTCGCTAGAACCAGTTATTAACATTCTAAGCAGTTCGGAGAACCGGTTGTTAGAAGAAATTACTGGCCTAATCCTGTAAGGAAGGCAGGAAGGAAACATTCTGGTGTTGTTGCTTACAGAAACTGCCTCTCTGTTAACCCTTATTACATTCTTGACAAGACTAGACTTCCTGTCTCAGGAATGTCTCTGGAGTTATTTTCCCCTCCTTTGCTGGTACTTTGCTTGTGTGGAGTGACCATTTAAAGTTACAATGGCATTGAAAAAAGTGACTTATGACCATTTTTCACACTTATGACTATTGCAGCATCCCCACAGTCATGAAACTCCAGGTGAGGAGATGTGTGCCTCGATGTGAGTAATATTGAGTTGGCCACACCCAGCCAATAACATGACCACCAAGCCATGTCCACCCAGTCACATGACCACCAAGCCACAGCCACCACCTAAGCTACGCCCACAGAACCAGTTGTTAACATTTTTGAATACCACCCCTGGGTAAGGGCCTTAAACTGCAATATTACTTTAACTTCCAAGGCTCTTAAAATGAGGCTCCAGCCTCATCTTTTAGAATAGTATGTGATTTTATTCAATGTGGAAATACAATATGTTTAGAAAGATAAAGAGAGAAAAATCTGAGGAGGGCTCCAATCTCTTTAGAATATGCTTAAAATGAAAACCACTTTTTAATATTTTCTTACTTGCTTTACTGTTGTCTAATGTTCTTTTTCAGAAATATAATTCCCCCATTTTTTTGAATCACAGAATCTATAATACATGTTTCCTTTTTCCATGGCTATACTTCATAAAACCATAGAAAACCTATTTAAATAAAGCAAATTGATTGGTGGGAGTGCTTGTAAGCAGATGCCGAGAATATGGCTGCTTTACTGTAAATGTATTTTTGGAATGTATTTTGAGGGTGCTTTTAAGCTTTGCTATTGAAAAGTGGCAGGGAATGCTAACATTATTGCTTTTTTTCTATTATTTTGATAGTTATGCTAACTGACCAACTGCCCAGATTTCCTGGTCTAAAAAACAAATAACTGATTTTAGTAAGAATGAGAAGACAATAAGTCTTTAGTGGAATAATTGTAGAGGGAAAAATAAGACATTTAAGGACATAATGTTTGCCCCACTTCAGACTAAAATAAATACAAGAATCTTACATCTATTAATAAAAACATCAACTTTTTCTTCAGCAAAAGAAGGGGGGGAGGAAGGAAGGAAGGATTATTTCTGATGCTAAAATAATTCACAGAAAAATGTTGTTAATCTGAAGTATATCTGTGAAATTTTTTTAGGTTCCCTTTCATCTAATTTTTCAACAAAATCTTTGGCAACTTTTATAGTTCCAGTATCTCTAGGGGTGGGAGGAAAAGGTTTTTTTTTTAATTACTTTACCATGCAACTTAGTAGATTTATCTGAAATGCCTTAATTTTAAGGAGATAGAGATAAGAGGCTTGTCTGTTTAAAATTATAATTGAACAGATGGTTAATTACTCAGGACACCTCTTCTACCTAATGAAGAATGCATGCAATCACTATGAAATAACACAAAATAGAGAACAACTTAAATTTCTCAAAATTGGGAGGGGAATGAACCAAGGTTGTGCACTGTTTCATTTATTTAATTTATACATTAAATTCATTTATTTAACTTATAAGAGAAATGTTTGCCTAGAAGATACAAAATTAAAATTTCTGATACCACTTTAGATACATTGATGATACAACTGTGATGGCAGCAAAAGAGAACAAACATCTACTATCTCTTGTTGATAATAGAAGAGAATGCAAAACAGGGTAGAGTGGCTACAAACATAGCAGGTAACGTGAGGTAAGGTTCACAGGTAATGCTAGTCCGCAGAAAAGCTGAAATAAGTAACAGAATAGCTTCTTCAGTTAACAAAAAAAAAAAAAAAAACCATAGGAATGGTGAATGGTGCTATACAGATAGTTACTAAATGGGAGAAAGGCTTTGAGGGCTCTAAACAAAATATTAAAGTCCAGGGACAGCACACTGCCAGCAAAAAACTATAGTACTCAAGGCTTTGGTTTTTCTTAAGAAAAATTTGGCAGCAGAAAGGATGAATAAAGAAAAATTGATGCTGTTGAATTGTGGTGCTGCAGAAAATACTTGAGAAAACTTTGGGTTGTGAAGTGAACAAATCATTCAGTACTATATGAAGTAGCGCCACATTTCTTACTGGAACAATTACTAATAAATTTATATTCTCAAAGCTAAGATTTGATGGACATAATGTACAGTCAAGAGTAGTTTAAGGAGAATGTCTTGATACTTGGGAAAATAAAACATTCAAAGTAGAGGCCAACAGATAATAAATATACCATCTGTACTAATATTATAGATACTATAACTGATGACATATGCATTATAACTGAAGAACCCATACAAGCAGTTATTGCAGATAGTGCTACTGATACCCAAATGTCTGTCTGTTTGTCCCTCCCTTCTTCCTGCCATGAAGTCTTTGACACTCTCTGAGCTTGGTTGTTTGTTTGCAGACATTTCATTACTAGTGGTAATGACTATGAGATTTAATCCCTGTTTATGTACAGTAGATTGTCCTGCCAATGTTGGTTTTCTCCTTGTTAGTTGCTTGATTAGGGTATTGTTTTTTACTTGTCTCTTTCTCTGGTAATAATCCCTGCACAGTTAGGTATTGGTTGTTGAAGAAGACATGTTCTGATCTTTTTGTTTCCAACTTTTTGTTGTCTCTTTTCAATGATGTGTAAATGTATTTTATTTCTATGTGTCTATTTAAGGCTGATTTTATGAACGCAAGATTTCCAGGAATTCTCTAACATTTTTTATTTAGCTTCATCTAAGATGCTTGCAGTTTCCCAGTTGAAAACTATTTTGTCCAAGTGTTGTGAGATTAAAGAGTTTTAATTGTGTCTTTTGACTGTTACCTGATATTCATGGAGGCACTATAAAAAAAAAACTTCTAAAAAAAACAGGAGTTATGTACAACACACAATGTAATGACTGTAACAGTTCCTATGTAGGACAGACAGACAAAAGACTAAAGGAAATCTTTCTCCCACAGATAATTGAGAAATTCAATTTGCATACATTTTACTATGAATTGCCTAATTCACAATTCCCAAATGGATAACAGATTGAAACATTTATTTTCTAGAGTTTTTAATGTTTCCTGCTTTGTGAGGAAGAAGATGGTGAAACAGGAGAAACACATAACAAATGTTTGAATGTGTATATTTTTATATCAAATTTCTGATAAATTAAAAGAAGCCAATTAGTTGGTCCCAAGATATAATTGCAAATTTTGAGTTCCATTAAATAGATACTATCAAAGCATTTCCATCTGTTTTGTTCTCTCAAGTTCTCTCTTTTGTACTCCTCTCCTTTGAAACCTATTTCATTTTATTGTCCATTTTGGCAGAACAGTTTTGCAGTCTGTTGTTTGTACATAGAAATATAAAAAGAAAATTTATACAAAAGTTCATTAAATTGTGTTTATATGATTTGTTGTTTAATTAACAGATGAGCTGCGAAGTCACATTCACATCATTTGGTTAAGTTGTAAAACCCTCTGGGTGCTCATAGAGCACAACCAAGAAATTTTTATATTGTTTCCTAACTTCCTTGTGAGGGGGAGGACAGAGGGCAAGGGAAATGTTGCTTTAAGGAAGCCAGTGTATCTCTTAAGAAACAGTCTCTCTTTTGCAGGTTTGTGAAGATGTTTGACAAAAGTTGGGGTTTCTTTAACCAATATCAAAGCAGTGCTTCACTCACACATGAAGCATCTCTCCTGAACCATTTTCAAAGCATGTCCAGTCCTAGCATTCAACCTCTCATGGTTTGTAGCAAGTGTAGAAGGGACAAGGATCCTAAAGCCTTCCTAGCAGATTGATTTGTTTACCCCTCTGAGTTTGGATGCTGCAAACTATCAGTTCAAATAGGATATAGTTAGGATCCCAGTCTACATATTATAAGTGCTTGGTTTTACTATCTAGGGAGGAAATAACCACTTTGCATAAGTCTACTAGCAACTTAAATCCCATTCTTTGTCAATCATCACAATCTCACACTGTGGAGTTTATTTTGATCTAGCCTCAGCTAGACTTTCAACTGTTTCATTTTTGTCTACTCTATAAATGTTTCTACATGTGTAGGAAGACAAACTAGTGCAACAAACTAGTGCTTGAAAGAGCATAAAAGAAGAAAAAGCATACATTTGCTAGTAGTGTTATGACATTCTGTATCTGAACTGTCCTTTTTGCTGCATACTTGTCTATATGTCTGAGTGGTTCTGGACAATATTTAAAAAAATACCATGGAAACATGAATTCTACACCTGCAAGAAATGGAAAGCAGCGTTAACTCTCGCAATGGAGGAATGGATTGAAAAGATGATGGAACTGGTGGAGATGATGACGTTGATTCTAGTAATTAGGGACTAAAGTGTAAACATTTTGTTGTTACTTGGAAGCAACCTCTGGATTTTATGTGGATAATAAAATTTAGATTTTGGGTTTTGATGATTAAGTTAATTGTTGCTATAGAAATGACTAGTAGTTATTATGTGGTATAAGAAAAAGTTGATACTATAATTTTGTTAGATACCTTACTGCACCAAAAAGAGTCAGAACTTACTGCTTCCCACCCCCCTTCCCTCACTTTATTCCCTTTTCTGTCACACTTTTCCAGTTTTTATTTCTATTTCTATTTTATATTTTTTAAAAAGAAATATATGAATTACTTCTCCCTATATGTCTCTGATACTGACCATAGCTCTGCCTAATTCCCCTGATGTGCTTGCCTTCTTTTTTCTCATCATTCTTCTCTCAACTTTCTTTGTTTGTTAGAAACACCACAATTAATATAAGGCATACTATATGGCATAAAGTTTAAAATATAAAATACAAAAAATGTACAATATGGACATATTAAACAGAACTTGTTCACTAAATCTGTCCATTCTGTCATGATGCCATCAAGTGTACACTGATTGGTGCACCAAGGGCAGGTTTACATATGTGTTGTCTGCATGTCACCACAATCGCAAAGAGCAGTTCAGTGTGTATCTTCTTGTACCTGTATGCAGTCTTTTCAACAATTTCCATACTTCCCAGCTTTCATCAGACCCAGGTGCCATCCCCTCCATTGGTTCCATCCAATGCTGTTTTTTGTTATTTTCCTCCTCATCTCATAATTGTCCTCCTCCTCCTCCTGACCTGTTCCTCCTGAAAACCTCCTTCTCCTCCTCCTCCTCCTCCTCCTCCTTCTTCTTCTTCTTCTTCTCCTTCTTCTTCTTCTTCTTCTTCTTCTTCTTCTTCCTCTTCTTCTTCTTCCTCCTCCTCTTCCTCCTTCTCCTTCTTCTTCTTCTCTTCCTCCTCCTCCTCCTCCTCCTCCTCCTCCTCCTCCTCCTCCTCCTCCTCCTCCTCCTCCTCCTCCTCCTCCTCCTCCTCCTCCTCCTCCTCCTGATTGAACCATGGGGAATGGAAGGATTTATATTCTTGCAGTCATCTGATCATTAGCACAATGAAGGTCAGTCATTAGCTCTCTATAGTCATTGAGGCCACTTCCGGGGTTTATCTCTGCTCTCAGTTTCACCTGAATGAGAATAATTTGAACTCCTGCTCTCATATCAGAAACATGGCTGGAGATTGGGAAAGATCAGCCTGAATGATTCCCTCCTCCTCTCTTCTTCCCTGATTAAATTAATGTATGGAGAGAATTGAATAATTCTATCTTTAGCAATGGCAATCTGTTTTTACTCTGCTCAGTTATAAGGTACTTTTGGTCTAACAGCAGGACCAGATGGAAGGATTCATCCAAGAGATGTTAATTTAAGCCAGCAACACAATGAAAAAGCCATCTGAGAATTATTTCTTTTGAAAGATGAGTATATCTCATGGCCTTGCCCTTTTAATTATTCATTTGGCTCAATGTTTTTGAGGAAATTGGAAGGGAAAAAAACAAACCACCAACCATATCTCATTCCACACTTGAATTGTGGCTTTCTTCCCCCATTGTTCTTGAGGATTACAGGATTATGCAACATTAAAAAAGGATCTTATTTTTGCTATGGCTGTCAGATTTATTGTGGCAAAACACTGAAAAACTAAAGTACATTTTTCTGCAGATCAAAAGTGTTTATAAACATGAGGTGTCCCAGAAAATTAGCACAATAGAAAACAGTTTTAAAGAATCTTTAGTTAAGGATAGTTTCATTCATATGTACATCCATAGTTTAGTTATATTCACATAATTTCTAATACATTATCTCTTTCTATGCAATGCTTTTGAAAAGAGCATTAACCATGCCTAGGTACATTTTCATACCAGTCCATTGGATTATAAACAATCCATATGCATATGTGAGCGCATATTCCTCCCCTCCCTGCTCTCAGTCACACATACACACAAACATCTATATACCATCTATTATCAATCAAAATGCACATATCTTGTTTGGGGTGTTTTCTTGATAAACTATTTCAATAAAAATGTAAAGAAAAGAAGAAAAATCCCTATCATGAGTTACTTCTGCTAACAATGTTTGATACTTCAGAGGCAAACACTTTATCTAATCTTAACAGCTCCATGTTTTTCTACCATCTTGTATTTATAAATGTTAAGGTGGCATTCAAACGTTAGAAAGGCTTTTATTGTATTATTGTATTTTTTTTTCTTACTTCAGTTATACTATTCACATAAGTGTTTCCCTATTTTAAAGTTAGTTATGTCACTTCTGTGTTTGCAGTTGTATTTCCTCAGTAAATAAATTGTACTTTCAAGTAAA